>NC_143028.1:10865000-10965000 GCF_057628025.1 Oncorhynchus mykiss | reverse complement strand
CCCCCCACTCACCGAGCGCCTCCTGGCGCACTCGAGGAGGAAACCTGGCGGCAACGGAGGAAATCCTCGATCAGCGCACGGTCCAGCACGTCCCGAGAGGGAACCCAACTCCTCTCCTCAGGACCGTACCCCTCCCAATCGACAAGGTACTGGTGACCACGACCCCGAGGACGCATGTCCAAAATCCTGCGGACCCTGTAGATGGGTGCGCCCTCGACAAGGATGGGGGGGGGGGGGGGAAGACGAGCGGGGGCGCGAAGAACGGGCTTAATGCAGGAGACGTGGAAGACCGGGTGGACGCGACGAAGGTATCGCGGAAGAAGAAGTCGAACTGCGACAGGATTAATGACCCGAGAAATACGGAACGGACCAATGAACCGCGGGGTCAACTTGCGAGAAGCCGTCTTAAGGGGAAGGTTCTGAGTGGAGAGCCAAACTCTCTGACCGCGACAATATCTAGGACTCTTAGTTCTACGCTTATTAGCAGCCCTCACAGTCTGCGTCCTATAACGGCAAAGTGCAGACCTGACCCTCTTCCAGGTGCGCTCGCAACGTTGGACAAAAGCCTGAGCGGAGGGGACGCTGGACTCGGCGAACTGAGATGAGAACAGCGGAGGCTGGTACCCGAGGCTACTCTGAAAAGGAGATAGCCCGGTCGCAGACGAAGGAAGCGAGTTGTGGGCGTATTCTGCCCAGGGGAGCTGTTCTGACCAAGACGCAGGGTTGCGAAAAGAAAGACTGCGTAAGATGCGACCAATAGTCTGATTGGCCCGTTCTGCTTGACCGTTAGACTGGGGGTGAAAGCCGGAAGAGAGACTGACGGAAGCCCCAATCAAACGGCAAAACTCCCTCCAAAATTGAGACGTGAATTGCGGACCTCTGTCCGAAACGACGTCTGACGGAAGGCCATGAATTCTGAAAACATTCTCGATGATGATTTGTGCCGTCTCTTTAGCAGAAGGAAGCTTAGCAAGGGGAATGAAATGGGCCGCCTTAGAGAACCTATCGACAACCGTAAGAATAACAGTCTTCCCCGCTGACGAAGGCAGTCCGGTGACAAAATCTAAGGCGATGTGAGACCACGGTCGAGAGGGAATAGGAAGCGGCCTGAGACGGCCGGCAGGAGGAGAGTTACCGGACTTAGTCTGCGCGCAGACCGAACAAGCAGCCACGAAACGACGCGTGTCATGCTCCCGGGTGGGCCACCAAAAACGCTGGCGAATGGAAGCAAGCGTACCCCGAACGCCAGGGTGGCCGGCTAACTTGGCAGAGTGAGCCCACTGAAGAACGGCCAGACGAGTAGGAACGGGAACGAAAAGAAGGTTCCTAGGACAAGCGCGCGGCCACGGAGTGTGAGTGAGCGCTTGTTTTACCTGCCTCTCAATTCCCCAGACAGTCAACCCGACAACACGCCCCTCAGGGAGAATCCCCTCGGGGTCAGTGGAGGCTACTGAAGAACTGAAGAGACGAGACAAAGCATCAGGCTTGGTGTTCTTAGAGCCCGGACGATAAGAAATCACGAACTCGAAACGAGCGAAAAACAGCGCCCAACGCGCCTGACGCGCATTAAGTCGTTTGGCAGAACGGATGTACTCAAGGTTCCTATGGTCAGTCCAAACGACAAAAGGAACGGTCGCCCCCTCCAACCACTGTCGCCATTCGCCTAGGGCTAACCGGATGGCGAGCAGTTCGCGGTTACCCACATCATAGTTACGTTCCGACGGCGACAGGCGATGAGAAAAATACGCGCATGGGTGGACCTTGTCGTCAGAGAGGGAGCGCTGAGAAAGAATGGCTCCCACGCCCACCTCTGACGCGTCAACCTCGACAACGAACTGTCTAGAGACGTCAGGTGTAACAAGGATAGGAGCGGATGTAAAACGATTCTTGAGGAGATCAAAAGCTCCCTGGGCGGAAACGGACCACTTAAAGCACGTCTTGACAGAAGTAAGGGCTGTGAGAGGAGCGGCCACCTGACCGAAATTACGGATGAAACGACGATAGAAGTTCGCGAAGCCGAGAAAGCGCTGCAGCTCGACGCGTGACTTAGGGACGGGCCAATCAATGACAGCTTGGACTTTAGCGGGATCCATCTTAATGCCTTCAGCGGAAATAACAGAACCGAGAAATGTGACGGAGGAGGCATGAAAAGTGCACTTCTCAGCCTTCACAAAAAGACAATTCTCTAAAAGGCGCTGGAGGACACGTCGAACGTGCTGAACATGAATCTGGAGTGACGGTGAAAAAATCAGGATATCGTCAAGGTAAACGAAAACAAAGATGTTCAGCATGTCTCTCAGGACATCATTGACTAATGCCTGAAAGACAGCTGGAGCGTTAGCGAGGCCGAAAGGAAGAACCCGGTATTCAAAGTGCCCTAACGGAGTGTTAAACGCCGTCTTCCACTCGTCCCCCTCCCTGATGCGCACGAGATGGTAAGCGTTACGAAGGTCCAACTTAGTGAAAAACCTGGCTCCCTGCAGGATCTCGAAGGCTGAAGACATAAGAGGAAGCGGATAACGATTCTTAACTGTTATGTCATTCAGCCCTCGATAATCTATGCAGGGGCGCAGAGACCCGTCCTTCTTCTTGACAAAAAAAAACCCCGCTCCGGCGGGAGAGGAGGAGGGGACTATGGTACCGGCGTCAAGAGCTACAGACAAATAATCCTCGAGAGCCTTACGTTCGGGAGCCGACAGAGAGTATAGTCTACCCCGGGGGGGAGTGGTTCCCGGAAGGAGATCAATACTACAATCATACGACCGGTGTGGAGGAAGAGAGGTGGCCCTGGACCGACTGAACACCGTGCGCAGATCGTGATATTCCTCCGGCACCCCTGTCAAATCACCAGGCTCCTCCTGTGAAGAAGAGACAGAGGAAACAGGAGGGATAGCAGACATTAAACATTTCACATGACAAGAGACGTTCCAGGAGAGGATAGAATTACTAGACCAATTAATGGAAGGATTATGACAAACTAGCCAGGGATGGCCCAAAACAACAGGTGTAAAAGGTGAACGAAAAATCAAAAAAGAAATGGTTTCGCTATGATTACCAGAAACAGTGAGGGTTAAAGGTAGCGTCTCACGCTGAATCCTGGGGAGAGGACTACCATCCAGGGCGAACAAGGCCGTGGACTCCCTTAACTGTCTGAGAGGAATGTCATGTTCCCGAGCCCAGGTCTCGTCCATAAAACAGCCCTCCGCCCCAGAGTCTATTAAGGCACTGCAGGAAGCTGACGAACCGGTCCAGCGTAGATGGACCGACAAGGTAGTGCAGGATCTTGAAGGAGAGACAGGAGTAGTTGCGCTCACCAGTAGCCCTCCGCTTACTGATGAGCTCTGGCTTTTACTGGACATGAAGTGACAAAATGACCAGCAGAACCGCAATAGAGACAGAGGCGGTTGGTGATTCTCCGTTCCCTCTCCTTAGTCGAGATGCGGATACCTCCCAGCTGCATAGGCTCAGCTCCCGAGCCGGCAGAGGAAGATGGTAGTGATGCGGAGAGGGGGGCAACGGAGAACGCGAGCTCCTTTCCACGAGCTCGGTGACGCAGATCAACCCGTCGCTCAATGCGAATAGCGAGTTCAATCAGGGAATCCACGCTGGAAGGGACCTCCCGGGAGAGAATCTCATCCTTTACCTCTGCGCGGAGACCCTCCAGAAAACGAGCGAGCAAAGCCGGCTCGTTCCAGCCACTGGAGGCAGCAAGAGTGCGAAACTCAATAGAGTAGTCTGTTATGGATCGATTACCTTGACATAGGGAAGACAGGGCCCTGGAAGCCTCCTCCCCAAAAACAGATCGATCAAAAACCCGTATCATCTCCTCCTTAAAGTCCTGATACTGGTTAGTACACTCAGCCCTTGCCTCCCAGATTGCCGTGCCCCACTCACGAGCCCGTCCAATAAGGAGAGATATGACGTAGGCGACACGAGCAGTGCTCCTGGAGTAAGTGTTGGGCTGGAGAGAAAACACAATATCACACTGGGTGAGGAACGAGCGGCATTCAGTGGGCTCCCCAGAGTAACACGGCGGGTTATTGATTCTGGGCTCCGGAGATTCGAAAGCCCTGGAAGTGGCCGGTGGATCGAGGCGGAGATGGTGAACCTGTTCTGTGAGGTTGGAGACTTGGGTGGCCAGGGTCTCAACGGCATGTCGAGCAGCAGACACTTCCTGCTCGTGTCTGCCTAGCATCGCTCCCTGGATCCCGACGGCTGAGTGGAGAGGATCCGAAGTCGCTGGGTCCATTCTTGGTCGGATTCTTCTGTTATGGTGAGTGAATGAGGACCCAAAAGCGAACTAACTTAAACAGAGCTTCTTTAATAACAAAACATAGGTAGGCTCAGATAGACCGGCAGATTCCGACAGGACAGGACAAGGTTACAGCAAACATGACGATAGTCTGGCTCAGGCATGAAACACAAACAAACGAGAATCCGACAAGGACAGGAGCAGAAACAGAGGGAGATATAGGGACCTAATCAGAGGGAAAAAAGGGAACAGGTGAGGAACGGGGTGAATGGGTAGTTAGGAGGAGACAGGGAACAGCTGGGGGAAAGAAGGGGAGAAAAGGTAACCTGACACGACCAGCAGAGGGAGACAGGGTGAAGGGAAAGGACAGAGACAAGACACAACATGACATGTATGGCACCCAGTCAGTCCTTCATTCAAAACGTTTCATTGAGCATTCATTGTATGATTTGATTTGTTGCATACAGCACATCTCTGATCTTGTCAATATCGAGATTTACATTATTTTTTTTTTACAGTGAAGTAAATCAATAGTCACCATCATTGTAGTACATTCAAGTATATATCCATACTTTTTCTGTTTCTACTTTACAGACATTTTCATTAAGTCGTTCTCAGAATCTGTAACAGACAAACCAGTTGACATGTAAAGTCAGTCAGGTCACCCGGGATACAAGTATTCGACGTCAGTATTCGACGTCCATCCATATCTGAGGACGTCCAGAGGTGATGTGGAAATCGGCCACTAGGAGGAACGGTGAGCGCGGTTACCTTCAAGTCGGTTTGGATTTTCAGAAGCATCTGCCTCTGATTCCAAATTTTGGAAGTTTGAATCCAGCGATAAAAAGTTGTTTTTGAGATAATTGTTTTAAGCCTATCCCAAACCTTAACCCTTACATGAACCATTCAGAGTTAATGCCTAACTTTAAGATTTTGGAATTAATGCCTAAACCTAACACTTAAACACAGAAATTTTAAATTTGAGAAACATGGATAAAGGTCTAATTCTGACGTGAGACTGTGAGATCTAGTTGTGTAATGTATAGGTTTACCAAACATATACGTGATCATCAATTTAAAGCAGTTCGATTAAGTAATAGTAAATGGTCTTTTATTAACAGAAGAAAAGAGAAACATATCAAAAGTGAGTATGCATTGTGCACGGCAGTTACGTTGTGGCGAAATCCTGCACGGTAGTGGTACTCTCTCTATTCTACTCTTTTCCTTTTGGCATGGTTAACACCTGCCTGGCGCCCGAACAAAATCTTTATCTTTACCCCTCTAATAAATACCGCTACAACGTTATATGAACATGCACTGCAATGTGAAACATGTATTTCTAGATGAAACACTGATTACGTTTGGTGAAAATGTGTGATTTTAAGTGTTGTACTTAGTCAATTGAAAATGAGCTTAAAGTTTTGAAACGACTGCCTTTTTGGTGATCGGTTTTGAGTTTTGTACTAAGAGTAGTGAAAATGTACCACATGGCCTACTTATTAAAATTGCACTGAAGCATACAAAAAACTGTAAATCATCTTATAAACAAGGGCTTTATTGATCTCATTGAATTTCTTTGTACTTAGTCAAAATAGACGAGACAGCAGAGAGCACAGATAAAGGAACAAGTTGGGTAGTGTCTTAAATGACACCCTATTCCCTATAAAGTGCAATACTTTTGACCAAAGCAACATAGGACTGACAAATAGGACTCAGGCAGAAAAAGAGCATTATAGGGAATAGATTGGTATTTGGGATACAGCCTTTATGTTAGACAACAAACCCTCCATTACACACCAGGGTCCCGTTCAGGACAGGAGAGGGCAACATATTGAAAGTAAAGCTGACATGATTCCTATTTACTTTACATGTCAGAGACACATCTGTTCAACATACAATATTTCTGTCTGAACGTTCCACGATCTGAATGTGCTCCACTGAATGAGGCAAAAGCTTCTGTTCTCTCTCTCCTATTTCTCTCTGCTCCCCTCCCTACACCGTTTATCATTTTCTCTCCTCTTCTCTTCTTACAAACACTTGAGGACATAGAAGTTGCACGTAGTCCCACGCGGACACCCGCACAGCGTTCCGACACGCGCACCTTTGCGAACAGCGCACTGCTCGCCCGCGTCACACTAGGAAACAAACAAACAGTTTGTTATTTAATTGAATGATGATGGTGGTGGTGGCATCTGTCTCCAGACTGTGATTCTGAAACATCTACACCGGTTTTCCAGAATCAGATTAATCCTAGCAACTCCTGAACTATATATATATTTTTAAACACTGTCAATATAGAACCTTTATCGAAAGTCCCGTTTTGACCATTTGAAACACGCAATATAAGGCTAGACTCAATGAAGAAGTAAAATGCATGACAGACAGGCTAACTACTTAAAAATAATGTATTGATAATAGGACTTTAAGCACTTTAAAATGATTGATCAGGTCTATTCAGGTCTGTTCTTACCGACGGCAGCCAGCCAAGCTTCTTTTCTGATAACGGCATCTGTTTGTTCTTCAGTTTCTCCAGAACTTCTTGTAAAGCTTCAATCTATATGACAGAGAAAAACAAACAAAAACGATAGGCTGCTATATATATATATATATATATATATATATATATTATAGCTAGAAAACAAGTACAAAGAGAGGGTTGAATCGACTAAACTATCAAGCGCACAAACCAAACAACTTCACAAACATAAAACAATTTAAACTTACCAGATCCTTCTCTTCTTGTGATTTGTGGGGGAACTCTAGAGCGCGAGTCTCAAACTCCAAGGAGGTGTAGTCAGCGAGACAGAGAAATGCGCAGCAGGAGGCTGCGAGGAAAAGCAGTAGAATGCTGGCCATGGTGCTGAAACAACCAGAAGGGATGGAGATACAGCGGGGCTTCTGCAGGTGGTTAGCAGGGGCTTGGTGAACACTGGGCGGGTCAGGTGGGCTATGATTCAGGGTGATAGATTCAGGGGCTTGATTTTATAGAGTTTGCTGACATCATACAGCTACTGTAATATGTATGACCACTGACATGAGCGGAGTGACAGAGGTAACCACTGACCGGAGAGGGTCCTATGCACGCACATACACGCGCCAGAGGATGTTGTGATGGAGAGGCGTTGTCTGATAGAACACCTCTGTTCACCTCTTTCCAATAATCCCAGGTCACAGCCCCTGGCTGTTGAGACCAATCTTTAATCAGCATCCAATTTCCTTTTGGGTGTGTGTGTCTGCCTAACCTCTCATTTGGTGTACACAGTGAGCAGCCCTGAGACTCCACATCACAGGCTAATCTCACCAGACCACTTAAAGAACCCACCTCTCTCCCTATCTCTCTCACACACACACAATACTATTTCCAAGCAAGAATTCTGCTTGAGAATGGTTTAAGTGGGGAGAGGAAAACTGAAAACCATCTGTTATTGGCTGAGAGGTTTGGAACTCTCTTCGTCTATTAACCTTTCTAGCGCAGGCGTTCCGCTAGCGGAACCCCTCAACAACATTCCGCTGAAAAGGCAGCGCACGAAATTCAAAAATATTTTAGAAATATGTAACTTTCACACTTTAACAAGTCCAATACAGCAAATGAAAGAAACATATTGGTAATCTACCCATCGTGTCCGATTTAAAAAATGCTTAACAGCAAAAGCACAACATCACATGTTGGATCCCTGCCAAGTCAAAAAAACACAGCCATTTTCCCAGCCAAAGATAGGAGTCACAAAAAGCAGAAATATAGATAAAATGAATCACTAACCTTTGATGATCTTCATCAGATGACACTCATAGGACATCATGTTACACAATACATGTATGTATTGTTCGATAATGTGCATATTTATATCCAAAAATCTCAGTTTTAATTGGCTCCTTATGTGCAGTAATGTTTTGATTCCAAAACATCCGGTGATTTTGCAGAAATACTCACAATAAACATTGATAAAAGATGCAAGTGTTATTCACAGAATTAAAGATAAACGTATCCTCTATGCAACCGCTGTGTTAGATTTCAAAAAAACTTTACGGAAAAATAATAATCTGAGAACGGCGCTCAGAACCCAAATTAGCCAAAGAAATAGCAGCCATTTTGGCATCAACAGAAGCTACAAAAAACACTATAAATATTCACTTATGAATATCTTCATCAGAAGGCAGCTCCAGGAATCCCAGTTCGACAATAAATGACTGATTTGTTCCATAAAGCCCATCATTTAGCCACTTGTTGTTAGCTTGTTCAGCCCAGCATTCAATCCTCAAAAAGCCCGAGCAATTCCTCCAGACAAAAACTAAAAAAGTTCCGTTACAGGTCGTAGAAACAAGTCAAATGATGTATGCAATCCATATTTAGGATGTTTTAAACATTAATCAGCAATAAGGTTCCAACCGGAGAATTTCATTGTCTGAAGAAACGCATTGGAACGCAAGAACACTCTCGTGACCGCGCACAATGAGACTGAGGCTTTCTGCCAGACCACCCACTCAAAGAGCTATTATGAGCCCCTCCTTTATAGTAGAATCATACAACCAGAATCTAAACACAGTGATATGTTGTGGAAGCCCTAGGAAGTGCATGCTCATCCATATCTAAGATGGACATCAAATGGCACTGTTTTCAATATTGAGTTCTCACTTCCTGTTTGGATTTCTTCTCAGGTTTTTGTCTGCCATATTAGTTCTGTTATACCCACATACATAATTCAAACAGTTTTAGAAACTTCTGAGTGTTTTCTATCCACCAGTGATAATAATATGCATATATTCCCATCTGGGAAAGAGTAGGAGGCAGTTTACTCTGGGCACGCCTTTCATCCAATAGTGAAAATGCTGCCCCCTAGCCCCAACAGGTTTTAACCTGTTATGGCTGCAATCCCCCTATCGGGATAAGTGTCATCAACAACCGCTGAATAGCATAGCGCTACATACAATAAATATTACTATAAATATTTATATTCATGAAACCACAAGTGCAATATAGGAAAACACAGCTTAGCCTTTTGGTAATCCACCTGTCGTGTTTGAAATTATGCTTTACAGCGAAAGCAATCCAAGTGTTTGTGTAAGTTTATCGATCGCACGATAAAACATTAAGTACACTTAGCATCAGGTCACGAAAATCAGAAAAGCAATCAAATTGATTGTTTACCTTTGATGATCTTCGGATGTTTTCACTCACGAGACTCCCAGTTACACAACAAATGTTCCGTTTGTTCCATAAAGATGATTTTTATATCCAAAATACCTCAGTTTGTTTGTCGCGTTATGTTCAGAAATCCACAGGAAAGAGCTGTCATGACAACGCAGACGAAAATTCCAAATAGTTTCCATTATGTCCACAGAAACATGTCAAACGTTTTTTTATAATCAACCCTCAGGTTGTTTTAAAAATATGTAATCTCTAATATATCAACCGCAAATGTCTTTCACAGTAGGAGAGGGGAAAACAATGGCTGTCCAAATTCTGTTGCGCAAGCAAAACTCATGTGACCACTTGACGCGATGATCATTTAAAAAAATAAAAGCCTGAAACTATGTCTGAAGACTGTTGACACCTTGAGGAAGCGATAGGAAAAGGAATATGGTTCATATCCCTTTAAATAGAGCAAAGGGAGGCTTTGGAACATGGAGTTTTCAAAATAGAAGCCACTTCCTGCTTTGATTTTCCTCAGCGTTTCGCCTGCAATATCAGTTCTGTTATACTCACAGACAATATTTTGACAGTTTTGGAAACTTTAGAGTGCTTTCTATTCAATACTAATAATAAGGAGGAGCTGGCCGTTTACAATGGGCACCTTTTCATCCAAGCTACTCAATACTGCCCCTGCAGCCATATGAAGTTAATGCAACCGCTGTGTCAGATTTAAAAAAAACGTTCCGGAAAAATAGTAATCTGAGAACGGCGCTCAGAGCCCAATCCAGCCAGAGAAATATCCTCCATTTTGGAGTCAAAAGAAGTTAGAAATAACACTATAAATATTCACTCACCTTTGGTGATCTTCATCAGAATGCACTCTCAGGAATCCCAGTTCGACAATAAATGACTGATTTGTTCCTTAAAGTTCCATAAAGTCCATCATTTATGTCCAAATAGCCACTTGTTGTTAGCGTGTTCAGCCCAGTAATCCATCTTCATGAGGCGCGAGCACTTCGTCCAGACAAAAACTCGAAAAGTTCCATTACAGGTCGTAGAAACAAGTCAAGTGCTGTGTGGAAATAAATCTTTAGGATGTTTTTAACATAAAACATCAATAATGTTCCAAACCGGAGAAATCCTATGTCTGAAGAAAAGCACTGGAACGAGAGCTAACTCTGTCGGGAGCGCTCGTCACGAACCTGAGACACTCTGCCAGACCACTGACTCAAACAGGTCTCATGAGTCCCTGCTTTCTAGTAGAATCCTCATTCAAGTTTCTAAAGACGGTTGACATCTAGTGGACGCCGTAGGAAGTGCAACTTGACTCCATAGACACTGTGTATTTGGTAGGCTTTGAAAAACTACAAACCTCAGATGTCTCACTTCCTGGTTGGATTTTTCTCAGGTTTTCGCCTGCCATATTAGTTCTGTTATACTCACACACATCATTCAAACAGTTTTAGAAACTTCAGAGTGTTTTCTATCCAATACTAATAATAATATGCATATATTGGCATCTGGGACAGAGTATGAGGTAGTTCACTCTGGGTACGCTATTCATCCAAAAGTGAAAATGCTCCCCCCTATCCCAAAAAGGTTAATCAATTTACCACATTGTGATGTCACCATGGAAAGGTGGAACTCCCGTCCCATGCAAACCTGCTGATTAGAATGTCCTGTATAGATTATATTTTCAACCAGCAACTATCAGGAAATAACACTGATTTGACAAAATCACACTTTTAGAGTGTTCGTTTCATCACCTGTTGTTGTAGAATACAGGAGCGCATCCAAACAGCCTATCCGACCGCTCGGAGGCGTCCGCACGGTCTTAAACCACACCATTGCCTCGTTTTGTATCATATTCCAATTATAAAACTGAAGGGGGGGGGGGGGGGGGGCAGAATGTGGGCAGGACATGTCTTCCCCATCCCCAGTCAAAGTTGAGCCCCTGGTATAATATTATATAAAACACAGGAAAAACAGAATGTTGACAGCACTGGGCCTTTAAAGTGAACCTATTGAGCCAGTGCAAACCTACTGAACCAAAGTAGTCAACACTAGAAAATAAAGATTAGTCAGATATGAAGACGGTGTGTGTGAGCATGTCTACTTGTGTGTGTGTGTTCTATTTGTCTGAACAGGATTCTTTTCAGATATCAGCGCCTGTTAATATCACTGGAACAAATCTAATATTTACCGAAGTTTATTGGTTGCTGGCGGATTTCATGCCTAATACTTTGAATACACAATTATTGGTGAACTATATTAGCTTATGACCTGAAATTACTTATTTACTTGATGTCATAAATCCATACCGCCAAAATGTGTCTGACAGACTACATTCCAGACACTCTCTTAATTTATCCTGACAGTCTTGTTTGCTTCAACAGTATAAAGACACAGCGCATCAGTTGCAACCTTGCAGGGGAGTCAGTTTCCAATTCCTGTTACTGTAGGATCGTATTTTACTCATTTAGTAATTTAGTCTAGAAATGCACATCTAGATGCCTATTTAACTACAGTAGTAGGCATAAAGGTTAGAATTGTGTCATTTCGGCCTCTTGGCAAAGTTGAGATATAGTATGTTCCCGCATTTGCTTTCAGTCTTTTTTGGCCCAGAACTGGGGCCCAGAGTTTTTCCTCTAGTCTATTTCAAAGCAGGAGTTTCTCTCTCTGAGGTAGTGGTACACCAGTAGAATGTAACCTTAGTATGCTATTTATTGCTCATCTTTCTTACCAGGTGTCTGATACCATAGTTCAGGACAGATACCAGGTATGTAGAGGCACAATGCAGACAACCGGTTAAGGAGGATCATTCGTTGTTATCTTTTGTTGAATGTAATGCAACTTATCGTTTAGACAAAGCATTCTGATTGGTCAAAGGGTGACCAAGCCATGCCAATGCTGACATACCATAACTACATGTAATCCCACCCTACCTTAACTTTAAAATCCTGTGGTTGAACAAAGATTTTTACCTTTCACAAAAAAAAGACACTTGAGAAAATTCTGATATCAAATTAGCATTGGTTGCTATTCATTGGTTGCTGGTGGACTTCATGCCGAATACTTTGAAGACAATTATTGTTGAAATATATTAGCTTATGACCTGAAGTGAATTATTTACTTGACACTGTTGCTGTTTGCCTTGACAGAGTACAGCACATCAGTTGCAGCCTTGCAGGGGAGTCAGTTTCCAATTCCTGTTACTGTATGCTAGTGTTTTCTACAGGTAGACATTTTGCCTGGATTTAACATCTAGAAGCCTATTTAACTAGTGGGCATAAAGGTTAGACTTGGGCCATTTCGGTTTTCACTATGGAGCATGGAGGAGGAGGTGTGATGGTGTGGGGGTGCTTTGTTGGTGACACTGTCGGTGATTTACATGTATTTAGAATTCAAGGCACAGTTAACCAGCATGGCTACCACAGCATTCTGCAGCGATACGCCATCTCATCTGGTTTGTGCTTAGCGGGACTATAATTTGTTTTTCAACAGGACAATGACCCAACACAACTCCAGGCTGTGTAAGGGCTATTTGACCAAGAAGGAGAGTGATGGAGTGCTGCATCAGATGACCTGGCCTCCACAATCACCAATTGAGATGGTTTGGGATGAGTTGGACTGCAGAGTGAAGGAAAAGCAGCCAACAAGTGCTCAGCATGTGAGAGAACTCCTTCAAGACTCTTGGAAAAGCATTCAAGGTGAAGATGGTTGAGAGAATGTAAAGATTGTGTAAAGCTGTCATCAAGACAAACCATAGCTACTTTGAAGAATTTAAAATCTAAAATATATTTTCATTTGTTTAACACTTTTTGGGTGACTACATGATTCCATATGTGTTATTTGACAGTTCTGATGTCTTCACTATTATTTTACAATGTAGAAAATAGTAAACTTTTGACTGGTACTGTATGTATATATTTTTTTACTGCTCTTGAGATATAATTACTGTTTGGAAAACCTTATTTACTATTATATATATATTTTTAAACTATTTTGTACTTTATGCGATGCGCACCGCAGAGAACACCAGAAGAAGAATTATCACTGAATTGGAACTTGAACCGGAACGTGAACCGTCGCTGGAAGCTCCGGAACGTGAACCGTCGCTGGAGACTCCGGAACTTGAACCGTCGCTGGAGACTCCGGAACGTGAACCGTCGCTGGAAGCTCCGGAACGTGAACCGTCGCTGGAGACTCCGGAACTTGAACCGTCGCTGGAGACTCCGGAACGTGAACCGTCGCTGGAAGCTCCGGAACGTGAACCGTCGCTGGAGACTCCGGAACTTGAACCGTCGCTGGAGACTCCGGAACGTGAACCGTCGCTGGAAGCTCCGGAACGTGAACCGTCGCTGGAAGCTCCGGAACGTGAACCGTCGCGGGAAGCTCCGGAACTTGAACCGTCGCTGGAAGCTCCGGTGGCTAGGAAAAACTTCCTAGAAAGGCAGGAACCTAGGAAGAAACCTAGAGAGGAACCAGGCTCTGAGGGGTGACCAGTCCTCTTCTGGCTGTGCCGGGTGGAGATTGAACATCTTGGCCATGTTCTGTTATAAACGTTTATAGATGACCAGCAGGGTCAAATAATACTAATCACAGTGGTTGTATTTGGTGTAACAGTTCAGCACCTCAGGAGTAAATGTCAGTTGACTTTTCAAAGCCGAGCATTCAGAGTCAAAAACAGCAGGTCCGGGACAAGGTAGCACGTCCGGTGAACAGGTCAGGGTTCCATAGCCGCTGGCAGAACAGTTGAAACTGGGGCAGCAGCACGACCGGGTGGACTGGGGACAGCAAGGAGTCATCAGGCCAGATAGTCCTGAGGCATGGTCCCGGGACTATGCCTTCTCTCTAGCCCGCACAAGTGGCACTGGACTACCCGGGCTGATGAACCGTTCTTCAGCACGCCTGCGCTGCAGCATACTCCTCGCCAACACCTCTCTCCGGTATCCCTCATTAAACCTCTCTATCGACTGACAAACTATTGCAGCATAGATACTGGAGGCTGAGACAGGAGGGGTCGGACGACAATACCCCCGATGGCCAGTATGGTTTCACAGATAGAAAACATGGTCTTAATGTTGGTGTCTTGTGGTTTCTGAATGGCAATAAAGCACAGGTCAGTTGTATAACAGGAAATCATTACAAAGTCAATGCTGCAGGTATGCATGGCAATGACCTGGTGTTGACAGAGTGTGAGGTCCACAGAGTGGCTAGGCTACCCTGCCCTGGAGAAACGCACTTTGGACATCTGAGTAAATATTACTGTCTTTGAACCTAACCACACACATGCCTGCACACCACATACCAAAAATACATTAATTCAATTATTATTTAAAAAAATGTAGGAATAAAGAACAATTGAAGTAGAACATCCAGAACTATAGGCTTGAGGTAAAGTCAGTGGCCCAGGCCAGTGTTCTGTTGGTGGGTCAGGTTTGGGCTGGCATGTCCAGCTTCTTCAATACCATCAACATGCAAGGCCATCGCTGGCAGTGCAGACAGAAGCCTCACCACACTGGGTATGAGTGCGTGCGTGTGTGCGCACAATGGTCAAAGGGCGACAGAGTCGTGCCAATGTTGACAATATACCTTAACTAGATAGAATCCCACACTACTTTAACTTTGATATCCTGTGGTTGAACAAATCTATTATTTTACCTTTCACAATACAAGAAACTTGAATGTTCTGATATCAAAGTAGCAAGATGTGAGGCTTTCCTATTTAACAAGTTCACCTGTCTCTGTCACTTACAGTTTAACCCCATGGCTCCCTTGCAGCCGGATGTACCTGGATATCGCAAGCATGCTACTCTGAATGACCAGATCCACTGTGTGGTGTACGTCGTGGACGCCAGCAAAGTTTCTCAGATGTCTGCTAAGATGATGGACAAGTTGGCTGCTATCTGCAAGAAGACCATTCAGATGTCTGAGTGAATAAAGCCCTTAGTACCTTTTTGATTTTATTATAGTTTCATAATGCTTTATGACCACAAGGTGCTCATTTTTACAAGATAATCTACCACTTCAAAAGCAGGTATTTTAAGTAGTGTACAGTGCCTTCGGAAGGTATTCAGACCCCTTGAATTGTTTTCACATTTTGTTAGGTAAATGTGATATTTTATAAATTAGCCAACATTTCTAAAAACCTGTTTTCTGCTTTGTCATTATTGTATATTTTGTGTAGATTGATGATGGGGAAACAATTATTTCATCAATTTTAGATACATTTTAGAAGGCGGCTGTAAATGTTATTACATTGTTTTTTCCCCTCATGAATCTACACAAAATACCCCACAATGACAAAGCAGAAACAGGTTTTTAGACATTTTTGCTAATTTATACAAAATAAAAAACAGAAAAATCACATTCAGACCCTTTACTCAGTACTTTGTTAAAGCACCTTTGGCAGCGATTATAACCTTGAGTCTTCTTGGGTAGGTGTAATGCATTTGCAAAATTTTCTAAAAGCCTGTTTTCACTTTGTCATCATGGGGTATTGTGTGTAGATTGCTGAGGATTTAGAAACCTTTTTTAAAAATCAATTTTAGAATAATGCTGTAATGTAACAAACTGTGGAAAAGGTCAAGTGGTGTGAATAGTTTCCGAAGGCACTGTATATCCTTTTCAGACCCTCCTATGTCAGCGTGAAACATTACATGAAATGCATTGTTCCCCATATGCAATCCTCCTGAGAGTCATTATTTCCCACTGCATGTTGATCCCAGGCATTCCCCAGCTGGTACTGTTGACCAAAGTGGACAAGGCCTGCAGAATGTTTACCTCAGCCACTACATAAAGAGGAAGGTGAGGTGTTTACTCATTGCATGCAACTGCATGGCTGTTAAAGATACACGAAGCGCTAATTGGCTAAGTTAAAGGAATAGTTCCCTCAAATTACATCGGTTTTCTTACCCTGTAAGCAGTCTATGGACAAGGTATGACCTCAATCCATGCTTCGGTTTAGTTTCCCTGGCACAGTTTCCAAATGCATCTGTGGCACATAACCCATTTAGCATTTGTGGCATAAATCCCATTCAAGTCATGGGACCTATATTATAATTTTTCACGCATCATGCTCAAAGCATCTATAAGTGACTTTCTTGAGCTTCACAATCAATTTGAGATACTTTTGGATGATTTGGACATGAGTGAAAACGGTCCAATGACTTGAATGGGATTTGTGCCACTAATGCTAAAACTAATGCATTTATAAATCGTGCCAGGGAAATAAAACCAACACATCGATTGCTGTCATACCTTGTCCATAGACTGCTAACAGGGAAAGGAAACCAATGTAGAATTTTATTTGGGCGAACTATCCCTTTAAGAAATTGCTAAATGTGTTTACAGACCCACGAGTTAAGTGCGTCCCTGAATATTCCTGTGTCTTGTATTCTGCCAGTGAACAACTACAGCCAGGAGTGTGAGCAGGATCAGGACATAGATATCCTGCTGCTCAGTCTGAACCAGATGTTGAACTACGCTGACAGCTTCTTCAAAAAACAGCTAGAGAAGCAGGAAGAGCTGCACCCATCTAAACCCCGGTCCCGCCCCAAACCTGAGCCAACAGGTATTGTACATGCACACAATATTGCGATTATTGTGGATAGCCAGATTAGTTAGATTTAAAATGTTTACTTGCTTTGCTTAGAATGACTATTTCCCTAATGATCCTGTTTGCATGGACACATCTGAAATCAGGCTACCTGATGGCACACTGATAAATGCAGAAAATGGCCCATCAAAATAAACGCTCTACCACGTTATTTCTGGGAAGAATATTTGGTTCCGAGTTCGGACATGTGAAAACTCCTTCGAAGCATACAGTTGTTCCGGAGGCGTTAGAGGGAGGCTCGCTCGGCTGGTGCTAGAACATGCACTGATGAAATACCCCACTGGAACCCCAATTAAAGTGTTTCCATGTCCTAATAATTAGAACGACTGCTCAGAAAACCAGGGGTTTTAATCTGCGTATGCTTACTTCAATTTCAACCTGACACTGATTTAACAAACAGAGTAAGGTGTTTGAATGACTATTGCATAATCTGCCTACTGCCATAATCAGTTTAATATACAATTATTACTGTGCATGTAAACATACTCAAAGAACATAGTTTGAGTTACCTATATTTTCTGGGTAAGATGCAGTAATGTAACCAAGTATAGGTTTCATGCATCTATATGTTGTTGGTCTGTGTCTCGTCTCTGCAAACCCTTACTTTAACCTACCATGTTAATAAGGTCCAGATGGATTGAGGTATCTCACCAGTACTCTGCCAGAGGTGGGGCTCCCCATCTATAGTCCTGTTCCCCAGCTTCTAATATACTACTGTTGTGGAAATTCAACACAGGGACACTCAGTCAATATTAAATGAATCATTGTTTATTAACAGCAAGCGGGAGAGGTTACAGTCAAACAGATGCATAAAGTACTGCTCTGAAGTGAGCTCCCCCAGGGCAGTCCTGTTAGTTCTCTTATATACTGGTTACAGACACATTACATGATCACCGCATTCTTATCGGCCGACTGCCTTGCCTGGTTCACCAACTACTTCTCAGAGTTCAGTGTGTCAAATCTGAAGGCCTGTTGTCCGGACCTCTGGCAGTCTCTATGGGGATGCCACAGGGTTCAATTCTCGGGGCAACTCTTCTCTGTATACATCAATGATGTCGCTCTTGCGGCTGGTGAGTCTCTGATCCACCTCTACATAGATGACACCATTCTGTATACATCTGGCCTTTCTTTGGACACTGTTAACTAACTTCCAGACGAGCTTCAATGCCATACAACTCTCCTTCAGTGGCCTCCAACTGCTCTTAAACGCAAGTAAAACTAAATGCATGCTCTTCAACTGATATCTGCCCACCCGCCTAGCATCACTACTCTGGATGGTTCTGACTTAAAATATGTGGACAACTACAAATACCTAGGTGTCTGGTTAGACTAAACTCTCCTTCCAGACTCACATTAAGCATCTCTTATCCAAAATTAAATCTAGAATCGGCTTCCTATTTTGCAAAAAAAGCATCCTTCACTCATGCTTGTTACGCACACCTCTAAGAGGAGGAAACGCAACATCCTGCTACAACTCAACTCCCCGTGAAGTGAAAGAGGTAAAGATTGAAGTGGATTTAACAAGTGACATCAATAAGGGATCATAGCTTTCACCCGGCTATGGGAACGTAACAATGCTGCCAAACATACCCTTGTAAAACTGACTATCCTACCGATCCTTGACTTCGGCGATGCCACTTACAAAATAGCCTCCAACACTCTACTCAGAAAATTGGATGCAGTCTATCACAGTTTCATCACCAAAGCCCCATATACTACCCACCACTGCGACCTGTATGCGCTCTTTTTGGCTGGCCCTAGCTTCATATTCGTCGCCAAACCCACTGGCTCCAGGTCATCTATAAGTCCTTGCTAGGTAAAACCCTGCCTTATCTCAGCTCACTGGTCACCATAGCAGCACCCACCCGTAGCACGTGCTCCAGCAGGTATATTTCACTGGTCACCCCCAAAGTCAATTCCTCCTTTGGCCGTTCTCTGCTGCCAATGACTGGAACGAATTGCAAAAATCACTGAAACTGGAGACTCATATCTCCCTCACTAACTTTAAGTATCAGCTATCAGAGCAGCTTACAGATCATTGCACCTGTACATAGCCCATCTGTAATAGCCCATCCAACTACCTCATCCCCATTATGTTATTTATTTATATATATATATATATATATATATATATATAACATTTTGCTCCTTTGCACCCCAGTATCTCTACTTGCACATTCATCTTCTGCACATCTATCACTCCAGTGTGTATTTGCGAAATTGTAATTATTTCCCACTACGGCCTATTTATTGCCTTACCTCCCTAATCTTACTTCATTTCACACACTGTATATAGACTTTTCTATTGTGTTATTGACTGTACATTTGTTTATTCCATGTGTAACTCTGTGTTGTTGTATGTGTCACACTGCTTTGCTTAATCTTGGCCAGGTCGCAGTTGTAAATGAGAACTTGTTCTCAACGGCCTACCTGGTTAAATAAAGGTGAAATTTAAAAAAATAGGCATAGTTCATAGGATTGGTTCTGGCATGTGTCTGGCACTGTCTCCTATCTTAACTTCTAGAATATATTCTGGGTGTTCTGCCAGATGGTCCTAAGGAGGGGCTCATGTCACCCCCCTCATATCTTTACCAATCACAGGCAGGAACCAAGGATTACTTATGACACTAAGACAAGATGAACATTTTCCGTCACGCTACTTTCATGATTCAAGACATGATCAACACTGTTGTTACTGATTCATGTTCTTACCATTCTCCTTAAATATTTAATCAAAACGATTTACTCTTCTGCTTTTACTCAATGATTGTTGTAAAATGGTTTGCTGTTTGTACCGGACTGCATCTCCACATGTCTCTTATGTTGGATGTCTCTCTCTGTCTTTCTGAAAGTTTGGACAACTGTAGAGCCAGTCTGAGTGAGTCAGGCCCTAGATACGCAACAGATATTTATTCCACATTTAGTTATTTTATATGAAAATACTGTATTGAACAAAGTACAATGAGCAGTATACAGTTGAATGTCTTATCTGACCAATAGCAGTACAGACTCTACAAGTGTTGGTAGACAACCTTACACATATTGTATCTAATTACAATATACACTGAGTGGACAAAACATTAAGAACGCCTCTTTCCATGACAGACTGACCAGGTGAATCCAGGTGACAGCTATGATCCCTTATTGATGTCACTTGTTAAATCCACTTCAATCTTTGCCGATGAAGGGGAGGACACAGGTTAAAGATAGATTGTTAAACCTTGAGACATGTATTGTGTATCTGTGCCATTCAGATTGTGAATGGGCAAGACAAAAGACTTAAGTGCCTTTGAACAGGGTATGGTAGTAGATGGCAGGCACACCGGTTTGTGTCAAGAACTGAAACACTGCTGCGTTTTTCACACTCAACATTTTCCCGTGTGTATCAAGAAAAGTCCTCCACGCAAACGACATCAATATTAGCAAGGTGTTCCTAATGTTTGCTATACTCAGTGTAAATCGTAACTGGGAAAAGTCCGAATGGAATCGCCTCAGAGAATTAAGATAAAAATGTTTATAAAGCCATAACTAAAAGTTGCTATTTTAACATATCCAGGATCAGTGTATTCCCCTTAATCCTAAGCGTACCCACTAGAAGGTAAACCCAAAACTGACTTCAGATCAGTATCACACACACACACCCCTAGTCACTCAGACTGTTCTCCATCCTGATAGATGTCATCAAAGTAGTTGTTAGAGTAGCGAAGCATCTGGACCACGGCAGTGAGCAGGAGGATGTCTGTGTGGACGTCCAGCTCAAACTCACGACTGTAGTTCTTCACTGGCAGGACACAGGACTGGGACACACCCAGACACACACTCACCTCACGGGTCTGAAACAAACACACACACACACACACACGACTGTAGTTCTTCACTGGCAGGACACAGGACTGGGACACACCCAGACACACACTCACCTCACGTGTCTGAAACACACACACACACACACACACACACACACCTCACGGGTCTGAAACAAACACACACACACAGGGGCGGCAGGGTAGCCTAGTGGTTAGAGCGTTGGACTAGTAACCGGAAGGTTGCGAGTTCAAACCCCCGAGCTGACAAGGTACAAATCTGTCGTTCTGCCCCTGAACAGGCAGTTAACCCACTGTTCCCAGGCCGTCATTGAAAATAAGAATTTGTTCTTAACTGACTTGCCTGGTTAAATAAAGGTAAAATAAATAAATAAAAAAAACACAGACACACACTCACCTCACGGGTCTGAAACAAACACACACACACACCCAGACACACACTCACCTCGCGGGTCTGAAACACACACACACACTCACACACACACCCAGACACACACTCACCTCGCGGGTCTGAAACACACACACACACACACCCACTCACCTCACGGGTCTGAAACACACACACACACCCAGACACATCCAGACACACACTCACCTCACGGGTCTGACACACACACACACACACGGTTGTAGTTAAATAAACACGGTGTACTATGTGAGAATAGGGTTCCAGACTCAGCCATGCACTCACCATCCTCTCTATGTAGTGGCTGAGGTAGATGTTGGTCAGGTCTTTTCTCACTAGAGGACAGGCCTCATCCACCTTTGTAAGCAGGACCAGCTGGGCAACACCTAGTGACACAACACCAGGGTTGGGTAGGTTACTTTCTAAATGTAATCCGTTAGTTACTAGTTACTTGTCCAAAATTGTAATCAGTAATGTAACTTTTGGATTACTCAAATTACATTGCGTTACTTTAAATGACTTTTCTCTTAAGAGGCATTAGAAGAAGACAAAAATGTATGTTACCAATTGAACGACAACAATTGCAGGATAAATCAATGTTAAAGTTTGCTGGCCATATATGGATGTTACATTTTACTTCATGGGTTGGTTGTGTAGGCTTCTTCTAAACCCATCGCTTTCTACTACATATGATTAAATGATATCTTTACATTAATATATATATAATTTATAAGTCCAAAAATGGATGTAGCAACTACAGATTCCCCCTTTAAGTCTATCAAATACATACGAGTTTGAGCATGTGTTCATTTTTTATCAGCATGAATTAGATTGAGCAATAAAAGACCCACTTTTATTCCATAGGCTGGGATCCGTACTATGCAGCTGTTGCAAGAGAGCATTTTTCACTGGCTGTCCACTGGTTTTAAAAACAAGGAATGGGTAGGCAGCTTAAACTTCTTGAATTCAACAATTTTTGGGTTCAAAAATTTGTTTAGATTTGTGAACAGCCATCCACAACAACCACAACACGTAAGGCGCAAATAGCTAAATGAGAGAGCAGCAGTGTGATTCACACCACTGTGCAATGTAGATATCAATAATAAGTGATATCCGTATGCAGTAGACTACACCACTGCTGTCGTCCTGACCTCCAAGTGTTTATTCAAGTTGGATAATCTTTGGATGCTGACAGCAGTCGCACCATTGGAAAACATAGCTTGGACTGTAGCCTACAAAAGACAATTCTTGCTCTTATCCCGTGATCCATCAAACCCATTTGGTGTGTCATCATAGTGGTCTCTGATTTATGGTCAGACTTGCTCAGGTGGAACAGACTTAAACTTGCGCCTTTTTTCAATGCTGATTTGAATGTCATTGAGAAAACAGAGAGGAGTATAATATTTTTTTTCGCAAACATCCTTTCTGAATGTAAAAGTAATCATTGAAGTAATCATCTAGTTTTCAAAAGTATCTGTAATCTGATTACAATATTTTTTTGCTGGTAATGTAACAGATTACAGTTAGCTGTTTTTGTAATCCCTTACATGTAACGGAATACATGTAATCTGTTACTCCCCAACCTTGCACAACACACACATGTTAACACACACACACAGACATGCACAGACACGTAAACACACACGCACACTCATTTCCTTCCTTACCCAGCTTGTTGATCCCCTTGCGGATGGCGGCGAGCTTGTCCACCATTTTAGCAGAGAGCAGACTGACCTTGCAGACATCCAGTACGTAGACCACACAGTGGATCGTGTCCTTCAGGCTGGGCGACTTACAGAACCCAACACCATCCGTCTGGACAGACATGGACGGGTTGAACTGGGGGAGAGAAACAGGACATCAGCCCCCAATATATACAGTGCCTTGCGAAAGTATTCAGCCCCCTTGAACTTTGCGACCTTTTGCCACATTTCAGGCTTCAAACATAAAGATATAAAACTGTATTTTTTGTGAAGAATCAACAACAAGTGGGACACAATCATGAAGTGGAACGACATTCATTGGATATTTCAAACTTTTTTAACAAATCAAAAACTGAAAAATTGGGCGTGCAAAATTATTCAGCCCCCTTAAGTTAATACTTTGTAGCGCCACCTTTTGCTGCGATTACAGCTGTAAGTCGCTTGGGGTATGTCTCTATCAGTTTTGCACATCGAGAGACTGACATTTTTTCCCATTCCTCCTTGCAAAACAGCTCGAGCTCAGTGAGGTTGGATGGAGAGCATTTGTGGACAGCAGTTTTCAGTTCTTTCCACAGATTCTCGATTGGATTCAGGTCTGGACTTTGACTTGGCCATTCTAACACCTGGATATGTTTCTTTTTGAACAATTCCATTGTAGATTTTGCTTTATGTTTTGGATCATTGTCTTGTTGGAAGACAAATCTCCGTCCCAGTCTCAGGTCTTTTGCAGACTCCATCAGGTTTTCTTCCAGAATGGTCCTGTATTTGGCTCCATCCATCTTCCTATCAATTTTAACCATCTTCCCTGTCCCTGCTGAAGAAAAGCAGGCCCAAACCATGATGCTATCACCACCATGTTTGACAGTGGGGATGGTGTGTTCAGGGTGATGAACTGTGTTGCTTTTACGCCAAACATAACGTTTTGCATTGTTGCCAAAAAGTTCAATTTTGGTTTCATCTGACCAGAGCACCTTCTTCCACATGTTTGGTGTGTCTCCCAGGTGGCTTGTGGCAAACTTTAAACGACACTTTTTATGGATATCTTTAAGAAATGGCTTTCTTCTTGCCACTCTTCCATAAAGGCCAGATTTGTGCAATATACGACTGATTGTTGTCCTATGGACAGAGTCTCCCACCTCAGCTGTAGATCTCTGCAGTTCATCCAGAGTGATCATGGGCCTCTTGGCTGCATCTCTGATCAGTCTTCTCCTTGTATGAGCTGAAAGTTTAGAGGGACGGCCAGGTCTTGGTAGATTTGCAGTGGTCTGATACTCCTTCCATTTCAATATTATCGCTTGCACAGTGCTCCTTGGGATGTTTAAAGCTTGGGAAATCTTTTTGTATCCAAATCCGGCTTTAAACTTCTTCACAACAGTATCTCGGACCTGCCTGGTGTGTTCCTTGTTCTTCATGATGCTCTCTGCACTTTTAACGGACCTCTGAGACTATCACAGTGCAGGTGCATTTATACGGAGACTTGATTACACACAGGTGGATTGTATTTATCATCATTAGTCATTTAGGTCAACATTGGATCATTCAGAGATCCTCACTGAACTTCTGGAGAGAGTTTGCTGCACTGAAAGTAAAGGGGCTGAATAATTTTGCACGCCCAATTTTTCAGTTTTTGATTTGTTAAAAAAGTTTGAAATATCCAATAAATGTCGTTCCACTTCATGATTGTGTCCCACTTGTTGTTGATTCTTCACAAAAAATACAGTTTTATATCTTTATGTTTGAAGCCTGAAATGTGGCAAAAGGTTGCAAAGTTCAAGGGGGCCGAATACTTTCGCAAGGCACTGTATATACTACTGCTTCTGCTACTGTACTATCAAGCACATGCTTTCCCTACCGTGAGGCTGGTGCTGCTTTAAGTCAGAGGACAGGCTCATTGTAATGACTGGAATGATTGGTATCAAACACATGAAATCCTCTTGTTGATAGAATGAATAGAAATGTATCTTCCCCCACTGCTATCATTTGCCAGTTTTACTCACCTGGTACCGGTCCTGTACGTGGCCCTTCAGGATACTGTTGATGTCGTCTATATCCAGCCCTGCGCCGGGTCCTTCCTCCAGACCCATGGTGTCACACAGGACCAGAGGGAGAGCCTTCCCACCCTACTCTGCCTTGATGCTGTAGGTACGGAACTACAGAGAGAGAGAGACAGTTAGAATGTTAAGTCCTGTACAATAGTGAGGCTCCAGAGGTTTTGTCTAATTTCAGCCAGTAGTTTTGAAAGTGGTGCTCACGAGCCAAAACGGGTCCCCGAACATTAGGCGCAATTGTGTACTACATCATCCATTTCGTAAGATATGTTATGGATTCCATTTCGTATGATATGTTATGGATTCCATTTCGTACAATATGTTTTGTAAGTGCTTAAAGGGCAATTCCACGACTTTTCAACCTCATGTTCATTATCTCCAGTGCAATGCCATTGTCCACATATGTGAAAACAACACATTTCTTTGTTTTGTAGAAAAAAATATAAAGTTAAAAATGTATACTCGTTCTATATAATTGTTGTCTGTTTTAATTGGTTTTTCTCTTTTGTTGGTTGGGTGGTGGTTTTCGGTTGGAGGGGCGTGTAGGGGTGGGGGGGGGGTCTTGGATGTTTGAGGGGTAGCTCTCGGGAGAACTATGGGGGGGGGGGGATCTTGGATGGTTTGTGGCCTGGGAGTTGGGAACTTGGGCCGATGACCTAGAGGTCATTGGTTCGGGTCTCTGATTCGACTTGGTGGGAGATCTGTTGATGTGCCCTTGGACGGGGTGCTTGACCCTGGTTGCTCCTGTGGGCCACTCTGGATGGGCGTGCCTGCTAGATGGCTGAACGTAATGTAAATGTCGAGCAGCTTCACTGCAGATAGAGTGTATGTTTTAAACTTCTATAAAAAAATAAAAAAAAATGATAAATTAAATAAAGTTCTACCCAATGACATCATCAAAAGTAAAAAATAAAAAAAATAAACAGTGATTTTCATACACAAAACTCAAACACAAAACTCATCACAGAGAAGTATTTTTTTTAGAACATTTATTTTATCTTTTTAACCACAGATCATAGAAACACGCCGTTTTCCCATAAGTAGACACTGATATGGTGCTGGAGATAATGAATATGGTGTGAAAAGTGGCGGCATTGCCCTTTAAGATCCCGGCCTGTATCTTTAAGCCACACACAATCATGCGTGCACAAACACAGTACTGTACCTGTGTGGTGAGGCTGGTGCCAGCGCTGCCGGTGTTAGCCTGCCCGGTAACATGTCCTTTGAAGACAGAGTTGATGGAGTTGAAGAAGCTGGACTTGCCGGCCCCGACCGGACCCACCAGCAGAACTCTGACCTGGACCACAGACTTTACCTCAGGCTTATAGTTCTTGATATAGTCCATCAGGCGTTCCTTGGTGCTGTTAATGATAGAGATGGATGGAGAAAGGAAGAGAGAGATGGGTGACAGACTTGATTCATTAATTTAAGTATGTTCACTGGAACAGCAGAAGTGGTACTAGATGCATCACTAGTTGCATAGTATTATGATTTTTGTACCGCTTTTGAGATTTAACATACCCATATCCTTCCAAGTCAATTTTCCTCCAAGGAGTCTCCAGAAGGCCTACACACTCTGCCAGAAATTGAGACAAACAACAAAACAATCGGATTTAATCAATACACTAATTGCTTCACCTGGCCTTCTGACTGGTTAGAATATTTTGCCATATTGGTTACATGCATCCAATCGTTTCAGTAATGCCTAGGGAGTAGGGGCTATAAAAGACCACTCACCTTCCACTCTGTATACCTCACACTCTGTCAGCTGCAGGTCATTGCCATGCATCTCTTCTGCTTCAAAGGTGTAGCTGTTCCCTGCAACAATTTGAACTGTAGCGGTGCTATTATTAAGAAACCACATGACACCAACATTAAGACCATAGACTCCATCTGTGAAACCATACTGGCCATCGGTACTGGACACACGCAGGGGCTTTTCTCTCTGGTCAGTGATGCTGTAGAGAAAGGCCTTATCATCGTTGATCACCTGTCCAGTCTGGGCGTAGTCCTTACTGATGTAACCTCCGAAAACAAACCCAGCCTTGTTGTAGGCCACAAGTACGGTGGGTCCCTGGCCATCACAGCGGCTGTGGAAGGCTATATTCATGTAGCCATGGACGCTGGCTTTGAGCAGAACAAAATATAATAGAAAAGTACTTTATTACCTTTTACTGAACCAATCGCTTTGTCCTGCCTGCATTGCAGGTATCTGGCCTGAGAATAAAATTCATCCCATAAAATATCATAAAAATAAAGATTCCATTAAAATGAAGTCCATTGTTCTGACAAACCTTTGTAGAGCAGGTGGAGTCTGACATGGCCGAACAGAGACAGCAGCTTCTTCTCCTGTCCTACTGACAGACTGGACTTCACAACACTCATGACCTCACCAAGGAACTGAGGTAGAAAGACCAGCAATAAGTAGTAACAGAAACACATCATACTGATGAACCTCACCCCGCTGTATAGACACGCACCGAGGAAAGAGCGAAAGGCATATAAAGAGAAGACAACAACCTGTCATATTTCCACAGACGCTGCCCCACAGATATCTCTTAGAATTGCAGCGCTTTCTTTAGACTTGTCATGATGGTGAGGAAGTTCTTACCGTTTGTAACTGATGATCGTGGAAATATAACTCATTTTAATGCAGTGGGCTGCTGGGCTTCAAATCACAACATAATCGACCACAAAATCCAGGTCGTTGCTGCGCCACCATAAAACAGGCGTACAGTAGGTGTGGCTTATATTTTCTTAAAATAGACATGTACTTTGACTCGCTCAACCTGCTTTTACTCAAATACGGGAAAGGACGGGTAGTGTGAGATTGACAGAGCTCTGCTGGCACGCCAGGTGGGTGCGGTTATTTTAGCAGCATACTACAACGTACAGCCCCGGGGGAGGGACTGCACCTTACACGGCCTGTAGTCTTCCCTCCACAAGTCATGTCAGGAAATCGGGGCTTCTACAGTAGGGTAGAAGATGGCTTAGAAACAAAACATAATGCTATTTCATTGACAATGAGTTGAAATTCTATCTGAGGCTAGAGAAGCTTCTATGGTCACTTTCAAATTACCTGTTTTTTTTTGTGTGTGTGTGTGTGTGTGTGTGTGTGTGTGTGTGTGTGTGTGTGTGTGTGTGTGTGTGTGTGTGTGTGTGTGTGTGTGTGTGTGTGTGTGTGTGTGTGTGTGTGTGTAAGAAGATAAGGAGCAGGTCAGAACAACACAGGCGTTATTATCATATTTTTTATTACTGTCTACTTTTCAACATCATCTTTTTTTTAACAGCAATATCCACAAAAATATGAACAGTAAAGTCTTAACAGTAAAGTATTTAACTGTAAAATATGAACAGTAAAGTATTTAACTGTAAAATATGAACAGTAATGTATTTAACTGTAAAATATGAACAGTAAAGTCTTAACAGGAAAGTATTTAACTGTAAAATATGAACAGTAAAGTCTTAACAGTAAAGTATTTAACTGTAAAATATGAACAGTAAAGTATTTAACTGTAAAATATGAACAGTAAAGTATTTAACTATAAAATATGAACAGTAAAGTCTTAACAGTAAAGTATTTAACTGTAAAATATGAACAGTAAAGTCTTAACAGTAAAGTATTTAACTGTAAAATATGAACAGTAAAGTCTTAACAGTAAAGTATTTAACTGTAAAATATGAACAGTAAAGTCTTAACAGTAAAGTATTTAACTGTAAAATATGAACAGTAAAGTCTTAACAGTAAAGTATTTAACTGTAAAATATGAACAGTAAAGTCTTAACAGTAAAGTATTTAACTGTAAAATATGAACAGTAAAGTCTTAACAGGAAAGTATTTAACTGTAAAATATGAACAGTAAAGTATTTAACTGTAAAATATGAACAGTAAAGTATTTCACTGTAAAACATGAACAGTGTGCAAGAAAACATGAGTTATGGCACATCAGAGCGACCAGATACAAAAAATAGATATTACATTTCCTTCATAATCTATAACTGATCATTCACAATTAATCAAGGCAGAAAGATACGGTAACGCTTGACTTTACAGTCCTGTCCCAGCCGGAAGGAACACATTGTGGTAACAATGGGGACTTTCAACCTGGGACCAAATAGTCCTCGCTTGACTTTACAGTCCCTGTCCCAGCCAGAAGGAACACATTGTGGTAACAATGGGGACTTTCAACCTGGGACCAAATAGTCCTCGCTTGACTTTACAGTCCCTGTCCCAGCCGGAAGGAACACATTGTGGTAACAATGGGGACTTTCAACCTGGGACCAAATAGTCCTCGTTTGCAACGAAACACATGTTTTTACCATGTTATTTATAAGCAAATACCAAGTTAAAGGGGACTGTAAAACAAAGCCTTACCAGAGATACATACTGTATATGAATACACAGGAGATAAAAACACAATGATGAGTCCAGGTAAAACTGACCCGAGACCAGTGTCTAGGGACAGAAATTAGTTTTAGGGTTCTAGCGTTCTGCACTGGGTAAGATCTAGGATCAGATTCCATTCCCCAAATCCTGACAATCTTTAGGGGTTGAAAACTTGAAACGGACCTAGATCAGCTATAGTGAATGATGTGGGAATGGGAGCGCCACAAGACTTCCATTCTAGAGCGTTGTGTCCTCTTTTAAGACTGTTCACCCAAATACTCTCAACTATTCTCAAGTCTAGGGCTAGAATGTTGTTCCTGACCACGTGACTTGACCAGGTAAAACTCCTGGTCCTAACCAGCATACAACACAATACACCACAACAAGGCAAACCATCAATCAATCAACCAATCAATCAATCAAAAATAACTGTCCATGGAATTAATTAATTAAGAAATAGCAAGATTGTCCCTCAGATAATCAATTGTAAAAGACATTAGGAAACTGTGTGTGTGTGTGTGTGTGTGTGTGTGTGTGAGAGAGAGAGAGAGAGAGAGAGAGAGAGAGAGAGAGAGAGAGAGAGAGAGAGACAGTGTTTTTATGGTTCAGGTTTGTTTCTCACAGTGCTGTGCCTGTGTATAAGACGCCATGCTACGAATACGGCCATGCTAGATGTGTTTGGCTCCCCATTTAGTCACTAGGGGATTGTGTGTGTGTGTGTGTGTGTGTGTGTGTGTGTGTGTGTGTGTGTGTGTGTGTGTGTGTGTGTGTGTGTGCGTGTGTGCGTGTGTGTGTGTGTGTGAGCGTGTGAGTGTGTGTGAGCGTGTGTGCATGTGTGTGTGTGTCTGTGAGCGTGTGCGTGTGTGTGTGTGAGCGTGTGCGTGTGTGTGTGAGCGTGTGAGTGTGTGTGTTTGTGTGAACCTGTCTCAAGCTGAATGAGGAAACAAACAGACTAAATTCTGACAGAAGGGAAACGATTCCGCAACAGGCTGACATTCAATTAAAGCGCTTTTTTTTGGTGGAAAAAGTTTGATGCACTTTGATTGAATTCTGGCCTAAGTTTTATCTTACAAACACTGTACAGTTCGATAATAATACTCGACTGACCTGCTTCTATTTAGAAAGAAACTCAAGCCAAACCCCGAAAAGCTACTCTCAAAACGTATCACTTTTGCACTTAAAGAAAGTTTATACACTTTTATTTTTATTTTCTCTAGCATCTTTTACATTTTTTACAATCAAGTTTGGTTTGGGAGTAGAGAAATGGGTCTGTGGAGGTGGGGAGACGGGACAACACTTTGTAATTGGCTCTTGTTCCTCAATAAAACACATGATGAGCCAATAAGCAAAGCCCATAATGTGATGCTTGCTCTCATTGGCAGAACTAGTGAATTCTATAACCACTGATATAGGATAAGATATTTGTACATATGGTTTAAATTAAGATTGGGGATGATAATCTGATCCTAGATCTGTGGTTAAGGTAAACTTTTGCCTCAAGTGTAAAGTTAAGGAGTGAATGGAAACCTACAGTGGACAAAATATCGAAACAATAATTAATAAAAAAACATATATATATATATATATATACTTCTAGTGTTAAAAACTTGAACACAGTTAACCTCTCAGTACTTGGCAATACTCAAGATAAAAGTTTCATTAGGCTGCGTTTACACAGGCAGCACAATTCAGATCTTTTGCCCAATTATTGGAAAAAGAGCTGATCTGATTGGTCAAAAGACCAATTAGTGGACAAAGATCTGAATTAGGCTGCCTGTGGTAGCCTTTTAGACACAGATCTAGTATCAGATAACCCTCCCTAAATCCTAACCTTTACCATTAGAGGGAAAACACCAGACTGATCATAGATCAGTGTCTATGAGCAACTTACTCCACAAGTCGACACAGCTGGAGTTTTGGCCTATAGAAAACCCACTGACCAAGAAATCAAAACCAAAGCAGTAACACTGTTGATCGATAACCGTCGCTAGAGTGGGGGAGTATGTAGCCTATACTTTAGCTCAGTGGGCTAACACAGTCTTGTGGCATTGCAGATGATCCGGGTTTAAACACAGTGGGTACATATGCAGCATGTACCAACCTGCTCAGTGTTTCAATGCTATGTTCACAAAAACACAATGTCTTGTGGAAACACTGACATTACCGTTGACCCAAGGTTTCAGGAAGGGGCCATCCCCATTGTGATACTTAGCAAGTCAGTGGCAAGTCAGCCACTATTTGGCTAACAAACACACTGTGTATAGCCACGGTGCTTTAGTGATGGGTAACCATGCCTGAGACCTGAAGACTTATATTAACTTCCACGGCTAATGACTAGGCTTTAGCTGAGAGGGCTAACACATCTTGCATCACATGGACGACCCAGGTTTTACACCAGATTGGTCACACATATCACCCTCCACCTCACTCCTTACCCTCATGTACCTTACACCCATCATTCCACAGCACCCAGAGATACATGCTATCAGTCAATTGATTAATCAATGAATCAATAAATCATTGATTCACTAAAATACATGCTATACATCAGCCTATAACTTCATGTAGGCGACTGTGGATTCCTATGAAGATAATTGTCCTAATCCCTTTTTAAAGTAAATCTGTCATCTCCACTTGAGTGTCACTATCTCTGTGGGTGAGTCAGTAACCAGTATCAGGTAGGGCTGCATGTTAGTGCAGGCTTACCCTCAGCACCACAAAAACACAATCCAGGGCTAATATCACTAATGTGGTAATGTGGTCTGTAAACACAGACACCGCCCCCTAGCTGTGGCTATTAAGTATGGCGCTTCTCCAGAGTGGCTATTTAATTTCTGTGTTTACGTTTATATATATATGTGTGTGTGTGTGTGTGTGTGTGTGTGTGTGTGTGTGTGTGTGTGTGTGTGTGTGTGTGTGTGTGTCTGATGGGCAGAGACGAGTGTGCAGCTATAGGATGATGCAGGGTTTCTTGTCTTTGAAAGGGTTTTCTGACGTTGGTACGCCAACGAGGAGCGGATCGTTACGGGCGTGCTGCTCACAGTAACTCATCAGGTCTGCTGCTGCCTTAGAAACCTGGAGAGAGAGAAAGAGCGGCAGGATGAGAGTGAGAAGGGGAGGGGACAGAGGAGGGGGGAGAGGGAGAGAGGACGGATAGGATAGAGAGAGAAAGATACGAGGGGTAGAGAGAGAGAGGAGGCGGGTAGAGGGATATTGTGATGCTTTGGCAACAGTGGATTGCTCCTTACAGTGGACTGATCCTTACAGTGGATTGCTCCTTTACAGTGGACTGATCCTTACAGTGGATTGCTCCTTTACAGTGGACTGATCCTTACAGTGGATTGCTCCTTTACAGTGGACTGATCCTTACAGTGGATTGCTCCTTACAGTGGACTGATCCTTACAGTGTGTTGCTCGTTACAGTGGATTTATCCTTACAGTGTGTTGCTCGTTACAGTGGACTGATCCTTACAGTGGATTGCTCGTTACAGTGGATTGATCCTTACAGTGGACTGATCCTTACAGTGTATTGCTCTTTACAGTGGACTGATCCTTACAGTGGACTGATCCTTACAGTGGACTGATCCTTACAGTGACTGATCCGTACAGTGTGTTGCTCGTTACAGTGGACTGATCCTTACAGTGGATTGCTCGTTACAGTGGATTGATCCTTACAGTGGACTGATCCTTACAGTGTGTTGCTCGTTACAGTGGACTGATCCTTACAGTGGATTGCTCTTTACAGTGGACTGATCCTTATAGTGGACTGATCCTTACAGTGGACTGAACCTTACAGTGTGTTGCTCGTTACAGTGAACTGATCCTTACAGTGTGTTGCTCGTTACAGTGGACTGATCCTTATAGTGGACTGATCCTTACAGTGGACTGAACCTTACAGTGTGTTGCTCTTTACAGTGGACTGATCCTTACAGTGGATTGCTCCTTTACAGTGGACTGATCCTTACAGTGGATTGCTCCTTTACAGTGGACTGATCCTTACAGTGGATTGCTCCTTTACAGTGGACTGATCCTTACAGTGGATTGCTCCTTACAGTGGGCTGATCCTTACAGTGTGTTGCTCGTTACAGTGGATTTATCCTTACAGTGTGTTGCTCGTTACAGTGGACTGATCCTTACAGTGGATTGCTCGTTACAGTGGATTGATCCTTACAGTGGACTGATCCTTACAGTGTATTGCTCTTTACAGTGGACTGATCCTTACAGTGGACTGATCCTTACAGTGGACTGATCCTTACAGTGACTGATCCGTACAGTGTGTTGCTCGTTACAGTGGACTGATCCTTACAGTGGATTGCTCGTTACAGTGGATTGATCCTTACAGTGGACTGATCCTTACAGTGTGTTGCTCGTTACAGTGGACTGATCCTTACAGTGGATTGCTCTTTACAGTGGACTGATCCTTATAGTGGACTGATCCTTACAGTGGACTGAACCTTACAGTGTGTTGCTCGTTACAGTGAACTGATCCTTACAGTGTGTTGCTCGTTACAGTGGACTGATCCTTATAGTGGACTGATCCTTACAGTGGACTGAACCTTACAGTGTGTTGCTCTTTACAGTGGACTGATCCTTATAGTGGACTGATCCTTACAGTGGACTGAACCTTACAGTGTGTTGCTCGTTACAGTGAACTGATCCTTACAGTGTGTTGCTCGTTACAGTGGACTGATCCTTACAGTGGACTGATCCTTACAGTATGTTGCTTGTTACAGTGAACTGATCCTTACAGTGTGTTGCTCGTTACAGTGGACTGATCCTTACAGTGGACTGATCCTTACAGTGACTGATCCGTACAGTGGATTGCTCGTTACAGTGGATTGCTCCTTACATGCTAATAAAAACCTTAGCGTTGACACACCTTAATACGTTCGATCCCTGCCTCGATCCTCAGTTGTTCCACCAGTTTCCTGGCCTGGGCGATGTTGTTATTGGTTGACATCCTGATCCATCAATACACACACCCCCACTATGGGGAGGGGAGGAGGGAAGAGGGGGGAGAGAAAGAAATCATTTAAAAGCAGCTTTATACTGCCCTCGTGTGGTTTCCTGCTACAGTCATCATGTTTGTTTCTCAGGCTTGATTGTACATGTATTGTCCTTAACCACACACACACACACACACACACACAAACACACACATATGACACATGGGCATGTACGCACGCACGCACGTACACGCACGCACACACACACACAAACACATGACACATGGGCATGTACGCACGCACGCACGTACACGCACGCACGCACACACACACAAACACACACACACACACACATATGACACATGGGCATGTACGCACGCACGCACGTACACGCACGCACACGCACACACACACAAACACACACAAACACACACACACACATATGACACATGGGCATGTACGCACGCACGCACGCACGCACGTACACGCACGCACACGCACACACAAACAAACACACACACACACACACAAACAAACAAACAAACAAACACACACACACACACACCTACCTACCTAGTGGATGGTGTGCAGATTGGAGTCTGATCCAGTGGCCAGACAGGTGTGTGTTGGGTTGATAGACAGGTGTACCAGATAGAACAGGTGTGTGTTGGGTTGATAGACAGGTGTACCAGGCAGGGCAGGTGTGTGTTGGGTTGGTAGACAGGTGTACCAGGCAGGGCAGGTGTGTGTTGGGTTGGTAGACAGGTGTACCAGGCAGGGCAGGTGTGTGTTGGGTTGGTAGACAGGTGTACCAGATAGAACAGGTGTGTGTTAGGTTGGTAGACAGGTGTACCAGGCAGGGCAGGCGTGTGTTGGGTTGGTAGACAGGTGTACCAGGTAGAGCAGGTGTGTGTTGGGTTGGTAGACAAGTGTACCAGGTAGGGCAGGTGTGTGTGTGTGCAGGGGAAGGGCTGACCAGGTGAGTTGGGTCACTCAGATGGACAGGAGTGGTTGTGACCTCAGGTCAGATGGACAGGAGTGGTTGTGACCTCAGGTCAGATGGACAGGAGTGGTTGTGACCTCAGGTCAGATGGACAGGAGTGGTTGTGACCTCAGGTCAGATGGACAGGAGTGGTTGTGACCTCAGGTCAGATGGACAGGAGTGGTTGTGACCTCAGGTCAGATGGACAGGAGTGGCAGTGACCTCAGGTCAGATGGACAGGAGTGGTTGTGACCTCAGGTCAGATGGACAGGAGTGGTTGTGACCTCAGGTCAGATGGACAGGAGTGGTTGTGACCTCAGGTCAGATGGACAGGAGTGGCAGTGACCTCAGGTCAGATGGACAGGAGTGGCAGTGACCTCAGGTCAGATGGTCAGCTGTAAACCTTCACCTCCTGCAGAATAGAAGTTTCAAGTTTTTAATATCACATGCGCAAGTACAATGAAATACCTTTCTTTTCGACTCAAAACCCAACAATGCGATAATCAATAACAATGTAATACTAGAAAAAAACATACAAGAAATAAGAAGAAATATGAAGAACACAATGATTAAGTAAACATACTATATACAGGGTCAGTTCCAATACCATATTTACAATGAGCAGGAATACTGGAGTGATGAAGGTAGATATGTATATGGATAAACATACTATATACAGGGTCAGTTCCAATACCATATTTACAATGAGCAGGGATACTGGAGTGATGAAGGTAGATATGTATATGGATAAACATACTATATACAGGGTCAGTTCCAATACCATATTTACAATGAGCAGGAATACTGGAGTGATGAAGGTAGATATGTATATGGATAAACATACTACATACAGGGTCAGTTCCAATACCATATTTACAATGAGCAGGAATACTGGAGTGATGAAGGTAGATATGTATATGGATAAACATACTATATACAGGGTCAGTTCCAATACCATATTTACAATGAGCAGGAATACTGGAGTGATGAAGGTAGATATGTATATGGATAAACATACTATATACAGGGTCAGTTCCAATACCATATTTACAATGAGCAGGAATACTGGAGTGATGAAGGTAGATATGTATATGGATAAACATACTATATACAGGGTCAGTTCCAATACCATATTTACAATGAGCAGGGATACTGGAGTGATGGAGGTACTGTAGATTTAACATTTGGTGACTATTATTTTACAGTCATATACACGTTTCAACTACATAGTAATTTATAACTGTCTTTAATTTCTTTTGGATTCACAGAAACAAGTTAATTGTGTAATGTGCTAGAAAGTTCCCATAGTTTCAATACATTCATGTTGTCACAGAGCTGTAAAATAAAGTACTGTACCAAACTATTCAGCAGAAAAGATGAGCCTCTCTCTCCCTCCCTTTCTCTTTCTCTCTCTTTCTCTCACTCACTCTCTCTCTCTCTCTCTCTCTCTCTCTCTCTCTCTCTCTCTCTCTCACTCACTCTCTCTCTCTCTCTCTCTCTCTCTCCCTCTCTTTCTCTCTCTCTCTCTCTCTCTCTCTCTCTCTCAGGAGTCCTAATGTAATTACTCTACTGTGGAGGACCTTGAGATTAATGGCTCTAATTAGGGCTGTGTGTGTGTGTGTGTGTGTGTGCGTGCGTGAGTACCTTATGTATGAGCTACTAACTATGCAAAGAAAACGGTCGTACATGCTGCCATATCCGTTAAAACTTCAGAAGCTGTAGGCCTATCCACTGGGCCCACCTGTTACCACAGAGCTAATTTCATATGCCTGTTGATGTTCCAACTAGTTTCAAACTTTCCCGACGAGGGTATATTCTCTCATTCCCAGACAAAGGGTAAGTGACCTGAAGCATTGTCTGACAGTCTTGATCATTATGTTGACCCTCAGAATTATATCCAGGCCTATAGGCCAACGAATAGCCCGTTTGAAACAGTATCGTCGTGTCTTGTGCAGTGTGCTAGTATAGACCATCACATTAGTAGGCTAACATGATTAGACAATACACGGTATTGATTTGACGGTATTTATCAGTTCATGGCGATTCCATTGGTCGGCTTATGAAATGGCTGAGCATCCAATATGGACCCTATAGCTGACGCGACACGCGTAAATTCCCAACAATGGACTACATGGGCCTATACGTGTGTGTTGCCCCTGCATGCCACAGTAAGCCTGTTCTGCCGATTGAAAACACAATGCGGGCATTTTGACGGATGGAACAGTGTGTCCTCGGCCACCACCCCCCCTCCCTCACACACACACACACCCACACACACACACACACACACACACACACACACACTCACTTATAGGCCTACTAACTACGGTAATAGGCCTACTGCATATTCGAATCTCAGCCGGAGAATAGGCTTTTGACATGTCGTTAGAATGCGTATGGAAGCTATTCGCCTGTTGCAAATAATGCATGCCTTGTAAAGAGCCTAGTAAGCTAATTTGACACTTCCCTCAAACCATCCAGCTGTTTTAGACATCGCTGCTTCCCTCTGATCTATCAGCTACAGTGTGCGCTACCGACGTTTTGATAACGTTTCTCGCACAGACCCTGTCCCCCAGTTCCTCTCCTCCCACCCTCTCTCTCCGCCCTGGCTTGGGAAACCCGAATTCGTGACCGATGACTCTCTCTTTCCCTTAAGCGCTGCTTTTCCATGACCAAAATCGGGAAGACAAGCGCACATAAACCGCAAATAAGTACATGGTTCTGTAAAGAGGTGATATAAACAGATAAAATTGAGTGATATTTCCAAACTCACCTCCGAATGCGCTGTATTCCTGATTTAAAGGGGCAGCTTCGTCGGTTCCACAGTCCGTTCGTTCAATCTCGGTTTTTACCGAATCAAACGCCACCCCCTCTGTTGGCTAGCGGTGTCTGTCCACCCTATTCCCCCCCTCCGTTACTCCGTCACTTCTGACAGCCAGCTAGCGCTCTCACACACAAACTTGATATCCCCCCTTGAGAAAAACGAAAGGGTTGGTTCAGACCATAAAGGATGAAGTTGCCCTTAGACGTCGATCTAAGTTCAGTTTTGCGTTTTTCCCACCAATGGTTAAGGTTAGAATTGGGGAGGATGAGCAGATCCTAGATCAGTGGCTACGGGAGTTCAATAAGATGGCCCTCCAAATCGAAAACCAATCGGTATTGTACAATTGCACAAACATTTCGGTTGTGGCGCTTTATGTAGGTATATCGAACATCAGATATTCATGTAAGTATTTTCTCTTTCCCGTCGTGTGTGCCCGGAGTGTGAGCTGCTTTCAATATATCCGCTATACGCATCTGGACACGGAATTGATACAAGAGCAAACAGCAGGGTGCAGTAACACATATACACGCAGGGAGGCGCCCTTACTCAATGTTATTTACAAAGGGAAAGGACTCTTCATTACGACTGATATACAAGCTACATACTCGGCCTGGTTGGTAGACAGAACACCGTATTTTCACCTATAGTCGATCACGCAAATCAAATCAAATCAAATTTTATTTGTCACATACACATGGTTAGCAGATGTTAATGCGAGTGTAGCGAAATGCTTGTGCTTCTAGTTCCGACAATGCAGTAATAACCAACAAGTAATCTAACTAACAATTCCAAAACTACTGTCTTGTACAGTAGTACAAACGCACATGCACGCGCGCGCACACACACACACACACACACACGCACACACACGCACGCACGCACACACACACACAGACAGACATACAGACAGACAGACAGACAGACAGACAGACAGACATGCTCAGGCAGCTCTACAGGCCAAGGTTTCCCATACAGTCGCAGTCTATAGTCATCCCCCACTCTAGTGGGCTTTTTATATCCACCAGAGAGCTAAAAATAGCAGGGAGAGGAGAGAGAGAGAGAGAAAGGTAGGGTGAGAGAGCGAGGGAGGGAGAAAGAGAGAGGGAGAGAGTGAGGGAGGGAGGGAGAAAGAGAGGGAGAGAGCATTTACCGCATTGGCCTCATTTCTACTGAAGTGTGAAATTATGCTGATGCTACATTTAGCTTTCATTTCCTCTCCTTTGATGTCTCTCTCTCTCTCTCTCCTTTCTCTTTTTCCCTCCATCTTTCTTCCATCTCTCTCGTTCCTCTCTTTCTCCCGTCCCTCCCTCTGTCTCTCCCTCCCTCCCTCTTGCTCCCCCCTCTCTCTCTGATATGTGAGCAGTAGCTGAAGCACTAACCCAAACTACAGAACATTGCAGTACGCTAAGAACCTCGATCAGTACTGAATTGTATTCTCACAGTACCATTTGGACTCTAGATCAGTTTAGCAGTATATGAGCATGTAACAGAGGTCGTTTGGTGAACCAAGCTCACATTATCAGTAACCAAACCACCTAGGCTTTAGCTCACCGGGTGAACACAGACTTTTGGCGCGCAGATGACCCGGGATTAAACTCAGTTGGTCAAAAGACTAAGGACTGTATTTCTGTTAAATCAGCTGGGTTTAAAATCCTCCCCATCACCCTGAACTGTTACTAGTCAGTAGCCCCCAGTAGATGCTAAAATGGCTGCCACAGAATGGTGTGATGTTATCTAAGAGCATTGGCATAGTTATGTGTTGAAACCACAATGGCCATACAATATATGACTCATGAGTGGTGACTAAAGAGACACATACACACTCTCTCTCTTTCACTCTCTCTCTCTCCCTGTTCTCTCTCCCCACCTCTCTCTCTGACTCATAAAGCCTGTGAGTAACTCCATTCTCCATGAGATGGCTGTTAACTATATTTTACCCTGGGTCGTGTGTGTGTGTGTGTGTGTTGTTTGTTTTATAGTCTCTATGTTAAAACAGGGTCAACTGTGTTTGTGTTTTTGATGGTGCATGTTTAAACAGGGTCAACTGTGTTTGTGTTTTATAGTCTCTATGTTAAAACAGGGTCAACTGTGTTTGTATTTTTGATGGAGTATTTTAAAACGGTCAACTGTGTTTGGGTTTTTGATGCTGTATGTTAAAACAGGGTCAACTGTGTTTGTGTTTTTGATGGTGTATTTTAAAACAGTGTTAACTGTGTTTGTGTTTGTGATGCTGTATGTTAAAACAGTGTTAACTGTGTTTGTGATGCTGTATGTTAAAACAGTGTTAACTGTGTTTGTGATGCTGTATGTTAAAACAGTGTTAACTGTGTTTGTGTTTGTGATGCTGTATGTTAAAACAGTGTTAACGGTGTTTGTGTTTGTGATGCTGTATGTTAAAACAGTGTTAACTGTGTTTGTGATGCTGTATGTTAAAACAGTGTTAACTGGGATTGTGATGCTGTATGTTAAAACAGTGTTAACTGTGTTTGTGATGCTGTATGTTAAAACAGTGTTAACAGTGTTTGTGATGGTGTATGTTAAAACAGTGTTAACTGTGTTTGTGATGCTGTATGTTAAAACAGTGTTAACTGTGATTGTGATGCTGTATGTTAAAACAGTGTTAACTGTGTTTGTGATGCTGTATGTTAAAACAGTGTTAACAGTGTTTGTGATGGTGTATGTTAAAACAGTGTTAACAGTGTTTGTGTTTGTGATGCTGTATGTTAAAACAGTGTTAACTGTGTTTGTGTTTGTGATGGTGTATGTTAAACAGTGTTAACTGTGTTTGTGATGGTGTATGTTAAAACAGTGTTAACAGTGTATGTGATGGTGTATGTTAAAACAGTGTTAACTGTGTTTGTGTTTGTGATGGTGTATGTTAAACAGTGTTAACGGTGTTTGTGTTTGTGATGCTGTATGTTAAAACAGTGTTAACGGTGTTTGTGTTTGTGATGGTGTATGTTAAAACAGTGTTAACTGTGTTTGTGATGGTGTATGTTAAAACAGTGTTAACTGTGTTTGTGTTTGTGATGGTGCATGTTTAAACAGGGTCAACTGTGTTTGTGTTTTATAGTCTCTATGTTAAAACAGGGTCAACTGTGTTTGTATTTTTGATGGAGTATTTTAAAACGGTCAACTGTGTTTGGGTTTTTGATGCTGTATGTTAAAACAGGGTCAACTGTGTTTGTGTTTTTGATGGTGTATTTTAAAACAGTGTTAACTGTGTTTGTGTTTGTGATGCTGTATGTTAAAACAGTGTTAACTGTGTTTGTGATGCTGTATGTTAAAACAGTGTTAACTGTGTTTGTGATGCTGTATGTTAAAACAGTGTTAACTGTGTTTGTGTTTGTGATGCTGTATGTTAAAACAGTGTTAACGGTGTTTGTGTTTGTGATGGTGTATGTTAAACAGTGTTAACTGTGTTTGTGATGCTGTATGTTAAAACAGTGTTAACTGTGATTGTGATGCTGTATGTTAAAACAGTGTTAACTGTGTTTGTGATGCTGTATGTTAAAACAGTGTTAACAGTGTTTGTGATGGTGTATGTTAAAACAGTGTTAACAGTGTTTGTGTTTGTGATGCTGTATGTTAAAACAGTGTTAACTGTGTTTGTGTTTGTGATGGTGTATGTTAAACAGTGTTAACGGTGTTTGTGTTTGTGATGGTGTATGTTAAAACAGTGTTAACTGTGTTTGTGATGGTGTATGTTAAAACAGTGTTAACTGTGTTTGTGTTTGTGATGGTGTATGTTAAACAGTGTTAACGGTGTTTGTGTTTGTGATGCTGTATGTTAAAACAGTGTTAACGGTGTTTGTGTTCGTGATGCTGTATGTTAAAACAGTGTTAACTGTGTTTGTGATGCTGTATGTTAAAACAGTGTTAACTGTGTTTGTGTTTGTGATGCTGTATGTTAAAACAGTGTTAACTGTGTTTGCGATGCTGTATGTTAAAACAGTGTTAACTGTGTTTGTGATGGTGTATGTTAAAACAGTGTTAACTGTGTTTGTGTTTGTGATGCTATATGTTAAAACAGTGTTAACGGTGTTTGTGTTTGTGATGGTGTATGTTAAAACAGTGTTAACTGTGTTTGTGTTTGTGATGGTGTATGTTAAAACAGTGTTAACGGTGTTTGTGTTTGTGATGCTGTATGTTAAAACAGTGTTAACGGTGTTTGTGTTTGTGATGGTGTATGTTAAAACAGTGTTAACGGTGTTTGTGTTTGTGATGGTGTATGTTAAAACAGTGTTAACTGTGTTTGTGTTTGTGATGGTGTATGCTAAAACAGTGTTAACGGTGTTTGTGATGCTGTATGTTAAAACAGTGCTAACTGTGTTTGTGATGCTGTATGTTAAAACAGTGCTAACTGTGTTTGTGTTTGTGATGCTGTATGTTAAAACAGTGTAAACTGTGTTTGTGTTTGTGATGCTGTATGTTAAAACAGTGTTAACGTTGTTTGTGTTTGTGATGGTGTATGTTAAAACAGTGTTAACTGTGTTTGTGATGCTGTATGTTAAAACAGTGTTAACAGTGTTTGTGTTTGTGATGCTGTATGTTAAAACAGTGTTAACTGTGTTTGTGTTTGTGATGCTGTATGTTAAAACAGTGTTAACGTTGTTTGTGTTTGTGATGGTGTATGTTAAAACATTGTTAACAGTGTTTGTGATGGTGTATGTTAAAACAGTGTTAACTGTGTTTGTGATGGTGTATGTTAAAACAGTGTTAACTGTGTTTGTGTTTGTGATGCTATATGTTAAAACAGTGTTAACGGTGTTTGTGTTTGTGATGGTGTATGTTAAAACAGTGTTAACTGTGTTTGTGTTTGTGATGGTGTATGTTAAAACAGTGTTAACGGTGTTTGTGTTTGTGATGCTGTATGTTAAAACAGTGTTAACGGTGTTTGTGTTTGTGATGGTGTATGTTAAAACAGTGTTAACGGTGTTTGTGTTTGTGATGGTGTATGTTAAAACAGTGTTAACTGTGTTTGTGTTTGTGATGGTGTATGCTAAAACAGTGTTAACGGTGTTTGTGATGCTGTATGTTAAAACAGTGCTAACTGTGTTTGTGATGCTGTATGTTAAAACAGTGCTAACTGTGTTTGTGTTTGTGATGCTGTATGTTAAAACAGTGTAAACTGTGTTTGTGTTTGTGATGCTGTATGTTAAAACAGTGTTAACGTTGTTTGTGTTTGTGATGGTGTATGTTAAAACAGTGTTAACTGTGTTTGTGATGCTGTATGTTAAAACAGTGTTAACAGTGTTTGTGTTTGTGATGCTGTATGTTAAAACAGTGTTAACTGTGTTTGTGTTTGTGATGCTGTATGTTAAAACAGTGTTAACGTTGTTTGTGTTTGTGATGGTGTATGTTAAAACATTGTTAACAGTGTTTGTGATGGTGTATGTTAAAACAGTGTTAACAGTGTTTGTGTTTGTGATGCTGTATGTTAAAACAGTGTTAACTGTGTTTGTGTTTGTGATGGTGTATGTTCAACAGTGTTAACTGTGTTTGTGACGGTGTATGTTAAAACAGTGTTAACAGTGTATGTGATGGTGTATGTTAAAACAGTGTTAACGGTGTTTGTGTTTGTGATGCTGTATGTTAAAACAGTGTTAACGGTGTTTGTGTTTGTGATGCTGTATGTTAAAACAGTGTTAACTGTGTTTGTGATGCTGTATGTTAAAACAGTGTTAACTGTGTTTGTGTTTGTGATGCTGTATGTTAAAACAGTGTTAACTGTGTTTGCGATGCTGTATGTTAAAACAGTGTTAACTGTGTTTGTGATGGTGTATGTTAAAACAGTGTTAACTGTGTTTGTGTTTGTGATGCTATATGTTAAAACAGTGTTAACGGTGTTTGTGTTTGTGATGGTGTATGTTAAAACAGTGTTAACTGTGTTTGTGTTTGTGATGGTGTATGTTAAAACAGTGTTAACTGTGTTTGTGTTTGTGATGCTGTATGTTAAAACAGTGTTAACGGTGTTTGTGTTTGTGATGGTGTATGTTAAAACAGTGTTAACGGTGTTTGTGTTTGTGATGGTGTATGTTAAAACAGTGTTAACTGTGTTTGTGTTTGTGATGGTGTATGTTAAAACAGTGTTAACTGTGTTTGTGTTTGTGATGGTGTATGTTAAAACAGTGTTAACGGTGTTTGTGATGCTGTATGTTAAAACAGTGCTAACTGTGTTTGTCATGCTGTATGTTAAAACAGTGCTAACTGTGTTTGTGTTTGTGATGCTGTATGTTAAAACAGTGTAAACTGTGTTTGTGTTTGTGATGCTGTATGTTAAAACAGTGTTAACGTTGTTTGTGTTTGTGATGGTGTGTGTTAAAACAGTGTTAACTGTGTTTGTGATGCTGTATGTTAAAACAGTGTTAACGTTGTTTGTGTTTGTGATGGTGTATGTTAAAACAGTGTTAACTGTGTTTGTGATGCTTTATGTTAAAACAGTGTTAACTGTGTTTGTGATGGTGTATGTTAAAACAGTGTTAACTGTGTTTGTGTTTGTGATGCTATATGTTAAAACAGTGTTAACGGTGTTTGTGTTTGTGATGGTGTATGTTAAAACAGTGTTAACTGTGTTTGTGTTTGTGATGGTGTATGTTAAAACAGTGTTAACGGTGTTTGTGTTTGTGATGCTGTATGTTAAAACAGTGTTAACGGTGTTTGTGTTTGTGATGGTGTATGTTAAAACAGTGTTAACGGTGTTTGTGTTTGTGATGGTGTATGTTAAAACAGTGTTAACTGTGTTTGTGTTTGTGATGGTGTATGCTAAAACAGTGTTAACGGTGTTTGTGATGCTGTATGTTAAAACAGTGCTAACTGTGTTTGTGATGCTGTATGTTAAAACAGTGCTAACTGTGTTTGTGTTTGTGATGCTGTATGTTAAAACAGTGTAAACTGTGTTTGTGTTTGTGATGCTGTATGTTAAAACAGTGTTAACGTTGTTTGTGTTTGTGATGGTGTATGTTAAAACAGTGTTAACTGTGTTTGTGATGCTGTATGTTAAAACAGTGTTAACAGTGTTTGTGTTTGTGATGCTGTATGTTAAAACAGTGTTAACTGTGTTTGTGTTTGTGATGCTGTATGTTAAAACAGTGTTAACGTTGTTTGTGTTTGTGATGGTGTATGTTAAAACATTGTTAACAGTGTTTGTGATGGTGTATGTTAAAACAGTGTTAACAGTGTTTGTGTTTGTGATGCTGTATGTTAAAACAGTGTTAACTGTGTTTGTGTTTGTGATGGTGTATGTTCAACAGTGTTAACTGTGTTTGTGACGGTGTATGTTAAAACAGTGTTAACAGTGTATGTGATGGTGTATGTTAAAACAGTGTTAACGGTGTTTGTGTTTGTGATGCTGTATGTTAAAACAGTGTTAACGGTGTTTGTGTTTGTGATGCTGTATGTTAAAACAGTGTTAGCTGTGTTTGTGATGCTGTATGTTAAAACAGTGTTAACTGTGTTTGTGTTTGTGATGCTGTATGTTAAAACAGTGTTAACTGTGTTTGCGATGCTGTATGTTAAAACAGTGTTAACTGTGTTTGTGATGGTGTATGTTAAAACAGTGTTAACTGTGTTTGTGTTTGTGATGCTATATGTTAAAACAGTGTTAACGGTGTTTGTGTTTGTGATGGTGTATGTTAAAACAGTGTTAACTGTGTTTGTGTTTGTGATGGTGTATGTTAAAACAGTGTTAACTGTGTTTGTGTTTGTGATGCTGTATGTTAAAACAGTGTTAACGGTGTTTGTGTTTGTGATGGTGTATGTTAAAACAGTGTTAACGGTGTTTGTGTTTGTGATGGTGTATGTTAAAACAGTGTTAACTGTGTTTGTGTTTGTGATGGTGTATGTTAAAACAGTGTTAACTGTGTTTGTGTTTGTGATGGTGTATGTTAAAACAGTGTTAACGGTGTTTGTGATGCTGTATGTTAAAACAGTGCTAACTGTGTTTGTCATGCTGTATGTTAAAACAGTGCTAACTGTGTTTGTGTTTGTGATGCTGTATGTTAAAACAGTGTAAACTGTGTTTGTGTTTGTGATGCTGTATGTTAAAACAGTGTTAACGTTGTTTGTGTTTGTGATGGTGTGTGTTAAAACAGTGTTAACTGTGTTTGTGATGCTGTATGTTAAAACAGTGTTAACGTTGTTTGTGTTTGTGATGGTGTATGTTAAAACAGTATTAACTGTGTTTGTGATGCTGTATGTTAAAACAGTGTTAACTGTGTTTGTGATGCTGTATGTTAAAACAGTGTTAACTGTGTTTGTGATGCTGTATGTTAAAACAGTGTTAACTGTGTTTGTGATGCTGTATGTTAAAACAGTGTTAACTGTGTTTGTGATGCTGTATGTTAAAACAGTGTTAACTGTGTTTGTGTTTGTGACGGTGTATGTTAAAACAGTGTTAACTGTGTTTGTGTTTGTGATGCTGTATGTTAAAACAGTGTTAACTGTGTTTGTGTTTGTGATGCTGTATGTTAAAACAGTGCTAACGGTGTTTGTGTTTCTGATGCTGTATGTTAAAACAGTGTTAACGGTGTTTGTGATGCTGTATGTTAAAACAGTGCTAACGGTGTTTGTGTTTCTGATGCTGTATGTTAAAACAGTGTTAACGGTGTTTGTGATGGTGTATGTTAAAACAGTGCTAACGGTGTTTGTGTTTGTGATGCTGTATTTTAAAACAGTGTTAACTGTGTTTGTGTTTGTGATGGTGTATGTTAAAACAGTGTTAACTGTGTTTGTGTTTGTGATGGTGTATGTTAAAACAGTGTTAACTGTGTTTGTGTTTGTGATGGTGTATGTTAAAACAGTGTTAACTGTGTTTGTGTTTGTGATGGTGTATGTTAAAACAGTGTTAACGGTGTTTGTGATGCTGTATGTTAAAACAGTGCTAACTGTGTTTGTGATGCTGTATGTTAAAACAGTGCTAACTGTGTTTGTGATGCTGTATGTTAAAACAGTGTTAACTGTGATTGTGTTTGTGATGCTGTATGTTAAAACAGTGTTAACTGTGTTTGTGTTTGTGATGCTGTATGTTAAAACAGTGTTAACGTTGTTTGTGTTTGTGACTGCGTGGCCACGCACGCCTCCAACTCAATCATCAAGTTTGCGGACGACACAACAGTGGTAGGCTTGATTACCAACAACGACGAGACGGCCTACAGGGAGGAGGTGAGGGCCCTCGGAGTGTGGAGTGTGGTGTCAGGAAAATAACCTCACACTCAACGTCAACAAAACTAAGGAGATGATTGTGGACTTCAGGAAACAGCAGAGGGAACACCCCCCTATCCACATCGATGGAACAGTAGTGGAGAGGGTAGCAAGTTTTAAGTTCCTCGGCATACACATCACAGACAAACTGAATTGGTCCACTCACACAGACAGCATTGTGAAGAAGGCGCAGCAGCGCCTCTTCAACCTCAGGAGGCTGAAGAAATTTGGCTTGTCACCAAAAGCACTCACAAACTTCTACAGATGCACAATCGAGAGCATCCTGGCGGGCTGTATCACCGCCTGGTATGGCAACTGCACCGCCCTCAACCGTAAGGCTCTCCAGAGGGTAGTGAGGTCTGCACAACGCATCACCGGGGGCAAACTACCTGCCCTCCAGGACACCTACACCACCCGATGTCACAGGAAGGCCATAAAGATCATCAAGGACATCAACCACCCGAGCCCCTGCCTGTTCACCCCGCTATCATCCAGAAGGCGAGGTCAGTACAGGTGCATCAAAGCTGGGACCGAGAGACTGAAAAACAGCTTCTATCTCAAGGCCATCAGACTGTTAAACAGCCACCACTAACACTGAGTGGCTGCTGCCAACACACTGACACTGACTCAACTCCAGCCACTTTAATAATGGGAATTGATGGGAAATGATGTAAATATATCACTAGCCACTTTAAACAATGCTACCTTATATAATGTTACTTACCCTACATTATTCATCTCATATGCATACGTATATACTGTACTCTATATCATCGACTGTATCCTTATGTAATACATGTATCACTAGCCACTTTAAACTATGCCACTTTGTTTACATACTCATCTCATTTGTACATACTGTACTCGATACTATCTACTGTATCTTGCCTATGCTGCTCTGTACCATCACTCATTCATATATCCTTATGTACATATTCTTTATCCCCTTACACTGTGTACAAGACAATAGTTTTGGAATTGTTAGTTAGATTACTTGTTATTACTGCATTGTCGGAACTAGAAGCACAAGCATTTCGCTACACTCGCATTAACATCTGCTAACCATGTGTATGTGACAAATAAAATTTGATTTGATTTGATTTGATGGTGTATGTTAAAACAGTGTTAACTGTGTTTGTGATGCTGTATGTTAAAACAGTGTTAACTGTGTTTGTGATGCTGTATGTTAAAACAGTGTTAACTGTGTTTGTGATGCTGTATGTTAAAACAGTGTTAACTGTGTTTGTGTTTGTGATGGTGTATGTTAAAACAGTGTTAACTGTGTTTGTGTTTGTGATGCTGTATGTTAAAACAGTGTTAACTGTGTTTGTGATGCTGTATGTTAAAACAGTGTTAACGGTGTTTGTGTTTGTGATGCTGTATGTTAAAACAGTGTTAACGGTGTTTGTGATGGTGTATGTTAAAACAGTGTTAACTGTGTTTGTGATGCTGTATGTTGAAACAGTGTTAACTGTGTTTGTGTTTGTGATGCTGTATGTTAAAACAGTGTTAACTGTGTTTGTGTTTGTGATGCTGTATGTTAAAACAGTGTTAACTGTGTTTGTGTTTGTGATGGTGTATGTTAAAACAGTGTTAACTGTGTTTGTGTTTGTGATGCTGTATGTTAAAACAGTGTTAACGGTGTGTGTTGTATGTAAACAGCATTAGGTAAGTGATGTTAGAGGCTAATTAGTTATACTTTAACAAGGATGGCATCAAGAGTGTATGTTTGTGTAAACTCGGAGGCACGTGAAGGGTGTGTGTGTGTTATCAGGGTGTGTTACCCTCATTAAGATCCTACAGAGGGCTGCTAACCTCATGTCTCTTCACATTACATTACAGCCTGACACACACACACACACACACACACACACACACACACACACACACACACAGCCTAGAAGATCTATGGCTGTCGTAACGCATCACCTGGGTCACACCACATTCTGACACGGCAACTGTCGCCGTCACTGAGTCGCCATAGCAACCATATTGGGTGAAGAATCCTCAAGCAGATAGAGGAAGAGAGACCGTGCTTTGCTTTGCAGGCAGGCTGTCAGGGAGTGGAGAACAGTATGACACAGTATGAGGCTGCGAGCTGTTGTCATGGTGCGTTCAAGACAACTGGGATCTCTGAAAAGAAACAAGCTCCGATTGGGAAAAATCGTGATGTTAGTGATCTTCAGGTCAGAGCTGTCGGGGCTCTAGGATGATGCCGAAATTTCTGACTTGTAATTCCGAGTTGGATGATCTTTCCAAATTATTTGTCCCATTCAGAGCTCACCAAAATTGGACGTTGGAGGTCGGAGATTTACTAGTTCCGAGTTGTCTTGAGTGCCCCATCAGTCCACGTAACCGACCTAGTATCTAACCCGGTTATCTACCAGAGTATCCTATACTCGGTCCTATACACCCCCAAGGTGCACATTTTGGGTTTTGCCCAAGCACTACACAGCTGATTCAAATAACCAGCTCATCATCAAGCTTTGACTATTTGAATCAGCTGTGTAGTGCTGGGACAAAAAACAAAAAGTGCACTCATGGGGGGGCCAGGGACCGGGTTTGGGAAACCTTGATCTATACCATGCAAGACCATGTCAGCCCACTAAGCAAAATCCTAGGTGTTCAATATAGGAGCTAACAGTAGTCTTCGGGAGTCTTCAGGTCATCTTTCTGTCATTTCACACACATTGTGAAAGGAAATATCACACAAGAGGCAGATTCTTAACTGTTGTTTTTATTAGGAAAATCCTTTTGCAGATTCGATATGATAATTTCTTCATATACATATCTTATATCTTATAGTTAGGATGCATTGCCACAGTACATTATAGTAGGAAGACTATTGCTAGAATAAATAGCTAGAATAATTATAATAATAACTATATTAAAAATAAAATAATAAAATGTCTATACATGATCATTATCAATAAGAGATTAAAAACAGTTACACTTTTCAAACCAAAGCCATTATTAATGCAGAAGAATTATAATAATAAAATAGAAATATGTTAATTTCACAGTTTGCGTCCTTATTGGTTCACATGCTGGCTGGGAGGAACACTTATTGGGGCCATGCAGGGAGGGAAGGACAGAGATGGAGGTTAGTAGAACTACACTACCCAGAAGTCATTGCACCCCTCAGAGGCCCGGTCCAGAAACAACTTTGAGGCACTTCCACGTTTTGTGTTTGGCAGAGCAGACAAGTGTAAACAATATGGCGGAAGTTCCCCAAAGCCTAATAGTTATCCCTGTCCCCTATCCAGTCCCTTCAGATATTTGAACTTCTAGGGGCAAGGAGTTGTTTCTGGGCTGATAGTATGATCTGGGGTGATGCAAAAATTCCAAACTGTGTCCTTGGTAGGCTTGAGTTTATAGAACATGTTTCTGATTAACTACACTCAATGAACTACTCTTCCCATAGTCCTTTGTGCCACTTCTCTTCTGCAACATGACCAGTACCCAGTTTCCAGCAACATGACTTTCTGATAACACACATCAGTGAAAGGCTGTAGGGGCTATTTCAGGTAGAAACTACGTAGAACAGACACAACTATCTGGCTTGTATAATCTATTCTAGAATCATATCAGCTCTGTTCTGTGTGTTTCGATCTTGGTTTTTATTCAGCCATACAGCAGCCTCTTTGTCCATTCCTGAGTCATTATAGGAATGCTCTCTGAACCCATTCCTAAAATCAGACTTTCACGTAAATCATGTTATTGATATATTTGTGAGGAAAGTCTAGTTTTGTGTGTGGATCTCAAGACAGGATCCAGCACACTAAACTACACACGCGAAAAAAGAAACCCTCTCATTGGTTCATTTCTGGAGGACTCTGCCCATTTGGGCTTTGGCCAATCCCCCAGGTGTTCAACCAATGAGGTGAGAGATCTTCCTCAGGGCCCACCCCTTCTCTGATTATAATAATGTTCTGTGGAATCACAGTTGGCAGCTTTATCTTTTCACTCCTAAGAGAACCACACTACCCACAATCGTATGAAGAGGGCAAAGGGGGCCATGATGTCACCATTCCCTAAAGTTCCTAAATCCTCTATAGACTCTATATCCACCTCCAGCTATATAACTCGAATAGCTATTTACAGCTATATACAGATGTGGAGTGAAGGGGAGGGGTAATAGGAAGAGTACAACAGACAGGTTACAGGGTGACACAGCAGTGCAGAAAAAGAGACAATGTGCAAACCTCACGACACCCTACTCCCTATGTAGTGCACTACTTTTGACCAGAATCACATCAGGGGATAGGGTGCCGCATGAGACACGCAGATAATGAGGTTTCTGTGGCACAGAGGACTGCTCTCTGTCTGCTTGGTATTGCCTGTGTATTTATGTGTGTGTGTACTGTGTACAGTATGTGTGTTTGTGTGTGCATGAGCCTCAGCAGTCTGACTCATGCAGAACGTGTGGGTCATCTCCACAGGGAACCTCTGACAGACACTTCATAAAACCGCATTAACACACACACTGAATATTGTGGGAGGATGGGGTAAAGGTGTCTGTGCTGATTTAAACTAACACTGTTGAGTGCACTGTACACACACACACACACACACACACACACACACACACACACACACACACACACACACACACACACACACACCATACTAGTTTAATACTATTTGATGTAGAACGTTCCACATAATTCACTAAAATGTGGGTCAATCTGATCTGAATAATAGATGACTGTATACTTTATTATAGTTCTAGTGTAATACTGCACTATAACACAGTTTTCTAATCAGATCCAGGACCTTTTCCTGAGCATGTGATCTGAAAAGGAACAACCCTGAGCCTTAGCTATAGCATACAACTGGGGATCAGCGGTTTCCTGGTCAGGGCATGAGGTCAGGAAAAAATTTGGGCCATAAGTATAACACAGCACATAGCAACACAACGTACCTTCTCAATACCCTATACACAGTGGCCACCGGGGATGGGGACCTTTCTCGTTCTAATTCAGTCTATTCAATTTTCCCATTGTTTTTCAATGACAGATTTTTCCTTTCATGAACAGAATTCCCATGAATATTCTGAATTGAAAATGAACTCCAATCCCTGGTTGAAACTCGAATCAATTCCGTGCTTCTTTATTAGAGAGAGATATGAAGGGGTGTTTTCTACTTCTTTGGGTCCAACGGTGTTATTCCAGAAAGACAGTTTAGATCTGGGTTCCCTCACATAGTGTGTTCTAAATAGTACCCTATATAGTGAATTACTAGTGAAGTACTTTAGATCAGAGCATAAAAAAAAGTAGTGCACTATATAGGGAACAGGGTGCCATTTGAGATGCAAACTTAACCTTTTTGTCTGTTTCGTTACAATACCGTGCTATATAACCAAATTCACAGCCTTATGGTGACCTTCACACACGTTTAAATACTGTACACATTACAAGTCACCTGGAATAATAACTACAGGAGAGCTGCTCCCTCCTTCCTCCACCTCTGTCCAAAATATATTGACAGTTATTTATTCTGCAAGATAGATAACGGAAACATGGTAAAACAAAAACACAACGTCAATCAAATGATTGTGCTTTTAGCTCTCCTGTATAGTAAGAAGTAGGATGACTTTGTCCATAAATGCTGATCTAAGATCAGTTTTGCATTCCCCCCTAATGGTTAAAGTTATGATTTGGGGAGTAAGCTGATCCTAGATCTGCGGGTTAGGGGCAACTTCCACCTGGAGGATATATTCTGTACTTTGACAAACAACCTTATTGCTTTACATAAACCAATAGAGGTGTTTGGGACAATAATATAATGACATTTACATAATAATATCACTCCTTTTTCATGTACATACTATGTAGGAATACACAAGGTGAATGACCACTGGTCTCCAAAAAACGTGTGCGTGTGCATTTATATTTGTGTGTATGTGTGACATTAAGTGCAATGTGATGGTATTTGCATGGCATAAAACTAATCGAGTGTCTTCCCTCCGTCGAGTAGAGTCGTCACTCCATCCTCTCTGTGCTCCTCTGTGTACGAAGAGGATTCAGCTGCTTGGCATGGGAAACACAAAGCCAACAGAAAGGCTCCTCACATGAAACAACAAGGGCCAAAGCCAACCGACGCAAACATTCCCAGCGACATCATCCGCAATATTCCCAGTCCAAATCCCACAGTATTCCCAGTCCAAATCCCACAGTATTCCCAGTCCAAATCCCACAGTATTCCCAGTCCAAATCCCACAGTATTCCCAGTCCAAATCCCACAGTATTCCCAGTCCAAATCCCACAGTATTCCCAGTCCAAATCCCACAGTATTCCCAGTCCAAATCCCACAACCACCTTTTCTAATACCTCTTCACATGTTCCAAGTCCACTCCATCGTCCATCCAACCAAAGTCCAACTACCAAGTGTCCCAGGCAGACTTCTTAACATTTCACTCCAACTACCAAGTGTCCCAGGCAGACTTCTTAACATTTCACTCCAACTACCAAGTGTCCCAGGCAGACTTCTTAACATTTCACTCCAACTACCAAGTGTCCCAGGCAGACTTCTTAACATTTCACTCCAACTACCAAGTGTCCCAGGCAGACTTCTTAACATTTCACTCCAACTACCAAGTGTCCCAGGCAGACTTCTTAACATTTCACTCCAACTACCAAGTGTCCCAGGCAGACTTCTTAACATTTCAGTCCAACTACCAAGTGTCCCAGGCAGACTTCTTAACATTTCACTCCAACTACCAAGTGTCCCAGGCAGACTTCTTAACATTTCACTCCAACTACCAAGTGTCCCAGGCAGACTTCTTAACATTTCACTCCAACTACCAAGTGTCCCAGGCAGACTTCTTAACATTTCACTCCAACTACCAAGTGTCCCAGGCAGACTTCTTAACATTTCACTCCAACTACCAAGTGTCCCAGGCAGACTTCTTAACATTTCAGTCCAACTACCAAGTGTCCCAGGCAGACTTCTTAACATTTCACTCCAACTACCAAGTGTCCCAGGCAGACTTCTTAACATTTCACTCCAACTACCAAGTGTCCCAGGCAGACTTCTTAACATTTCACTCCAACTACCAAGTGTCCCAGGCAGACTTCTTAACATTTCACTCCAACTACCAAGTGTCCCAGGCAGACTTCTTAACATTTCACTCCAACTACCAAGTGTCCCAGGCAGACTTCTTAACATTTCACTCCAACTACCAAGTGTCCCAGGCAGACTTCTTAACATTTCACTCCAACTACCAAGTGTCCCAGGCAGACTTCTTAACATTTCACTCCAACTACCAAGTGTCCCAGGCAGACTTCTTAACATTTCACTCCAACTACCAAGTGTCCCAGGCAGACTTCTTAACATTTCACTCCAACTACCAAGTGTCCCAGGCAGACTTCTTAACATTTCACTCCAACTACCAAGTGTCCCAGGCAGACTTCTTAACATTTCACTCCAACTACCAAGTGTCCCAGGCAGACTTCTTAACATTTCACTCCAACTACCAAGTGTCCCAGGCAGACTTCTTAACATTTCACTCCAACTACCAAGTGTCCCAGGTAGACTTCTTAACATTTCACTCCAACTACCAAGTGTCCCAGGCAGACTTCTTAACATTTCACTCCAACTACCAAGTGTCCCAGGCAGACTTCTTAACATTTCACTCCAACTACCAAGTGTCCCAGGCAGACTTCTTAACATTTCACTCCAACTACCAAGTGTCCCAGGCAGACTTCTTAACATTTCACTCCAACTACCAAGTGTCCCAGGTAGACTTCTTAACATTTCACTCCAACTACCAAGTGTCCCAGGCAGACTTCTTAACATTTCACTCCAACTACCAAGTGTCCCAGGTAGACTTCTTAACATTTCACTCCAACTATCAAGTGTCCCAGGCAGACTTCTTAACATTTCACTCCAACTACCAAGTGTCCCAGGTAGACTTCTTAACATTTCACTCCAACTACCACATCTTTCTTTCCCAGGTTCCCTTTCCTCGGATTCCAAGTCAGACGTGAACCACTGCCCTTCCCTTGTTTTAACACTGAGCTAAAGTCTTAGAGGGATTGTTGATGGCACAAGTTCAACGTTTCTCCAGTTCAAGTAATGATTTAGAAGCCATTTTGAATGAGGAGTTAAGAGGATTCTCCATTTTGCATGATGACAGAGACGGTTAGGGGGTATACTGTCTGTATCTTTCAGATGTGCTAGGGAGGGAGGCCATGTATACATAGGATATGTACATTATGTTGGAGTGTCCCTAGTGTAACATCTAGTGACCTCGCCAAGAGGTTGGGACCTCACGGCGTAATGGCTGAGGTGTTGGACTGATGCTGACAGATGCAGGGTTGCGGGTTCGAGTCGTGTTCAGACTACCCCCCCCAAATCTTTTCACTACAGTGGGACTGTATGGATGTTTAGGACCCTGCTCAGGCAGACAGGAGATGAGAGAGGAGGATACTGAGAGGGAGAGGTATAGAACCCACCAGTGATCCTGAGGTCTCTTCACTCTCTTCTCTTTCTCTCCCTCTCCCATTCCTTCTCTTCTATCCTCACACTTTCTGTCTTCCTTGTTACCTCCCTTCCTTCCTCCCTCCCTCTCTCCTCTCCTCTCCTCTACATGACACTACATTTTCCCTTCAGTCTCTCAGCTCTGGACTGTTTTCCGGACCGTTTCCCGTCGATGTTGAGACTCATGTTTCTCTTCTTGTCCAGGTTGAGCAGCTCCTGGAACAGCTCGGTCACGTTGTGGTTGGTCTTAGCTGACGTCTCCATGAACGCACACTTCCACGTGGTCGCCTTGAAGACCACACAGTAGGATTATTAATAGGATTCATTTTATTATTGTTATTAACAGGAGAAAGTAGAACGGGAATTTGCTTTACAGTAATCGGCCCGACAATACCAGACCTGGGTAAAATATACAAATCAACTACTTTGAGGTGGGATTTATTTAACTTGGGGTTTGCACTTTTGTCACTATTCCAAACTGAATCGATATTTTAAAGTATTTGACATTATGTAGTTCTACTGAACCCAGGTCAGATTTTTGTTTGTTTGTTTACGTTACAGACCTGTGCCTCTCCATCTTTAGTCTCCACCTCTCTCTGGGTCTCATCACTCTTGTTGCCCACCAACATGATGGGGATGGCCTCTATGTTCCCCTTTATGGCTATCACCTGGAGAACACAAGGAGAGATTACAACACATAGTCACCCACACAGTCACACACACACACACACACACACACACACACACACACACACACACACACACACACACACACACACACACACACACACAAACACACAAACACACACACACACACACACACACACACACACACACACACACACACACACACAAACACACACACACACACACACACACAAACACACAAACACACACACACACACACACACACACACACACACAAACACACACACACACACACACACACACACACACACACACACACACACACACCTACCTGTTGGTAGATAGGTTTGAGTTCCTCCAGTGACTGTTTGCTGGTTACAGAGTAGACCAGTATGAAGGCATGTCCTTTAGATATGGACAGCCTCTGCATGGCAGGGAACTGGTGACTGCCTGTTGTATCAGTTATCTGGAGCGTACACACACTCTTATCACAGCTGATCACCTGTAGACACACACAAACATACACACACAATTAGTATCATTAGGATAATACATGATCATTCATTGAAAAACAACATTGCTTATACTCAAGGCTCTTTTGATCACTAAGTTGTATCATTTGACTTGGTGCATCAGATCAGTGGATAAAATAGCCCTCTGGACACAATATATATGGTCATTACGTCTATACATCAGATAAAGCAGTTGGCCTACTGCCCATCCCTGATTACCTGTCAATGCATCGTTTTGTCTGAAACGGCACCCTATTCTCTGAAGTGCACTATGTTCAGGCCATGGTCAAAGTAGTGGACTAAAGAGGGATTAGGGTGTTCCAGATGCAGCCTCGGTCTTCCTTCCTCTCCTCCTCCTCCTCTCCCTGTCTCACCTGTCGATAGGTGTCCTCCACAGTGGGGATATAGGTGTCCCTGTCTCACCTGTCGATAGGTGTCCTCCACAGTGGGAATATAGGTGTCCCTGAAGGTGCCTTTAACGAAGCGTAGGACCAGGGAGCTCTTCCCCACTCCCCCCGCTCCAAACACCACCACCCTGTAGTCATTACTCTGCTCAGGCATGCTGCCCCCTACTGCCTGGGCACAGGTATTAAAACAAGAGAGAGAGAAGAGAGAGAGAAGAGAGAGAGAGAGAGAGAGAGAGAGAGTTATGTACTGTATGTACTGACCCCAGGTAGAGACAGCCACATGTACTGACCCCAGGTAGAGACAGACACATGTACTGACCCCAGGTAGAGACAGACACATGTACTGACTCCAGGTAGAGACAGACACATGTACTGACTCCAGGTAGAGACAGACACATGTACTGACCCCAGGTAGAGACAGACACATGTACTGACTCCAGGTAGAGACAGACACATGTACTGACTCCAGGTAGAGACATACACATGTACTGACTTCAGGTAGAGACAGACACATGTACTGACTCCAGGTAGAGACAGACACATGCACTGACTCCAGGTAGAGACAGACACATGTACTGACTCCAGGTAGAGACAGACACATGTACTGACCCCAGGTGGAGACAGACACATGTACTGACTCCATGTAGAGACAGACACATGTACTGACCCCAGGTAGAGACAGACACATGTACTGACTCCAGGTAGAGACAGACACATGTACTGACTCCAGGTAGAGACAGACACATGTACTGACTCCAGGTAGAGACAGACACATGTACTGACCCCAGGTAGAGACAGACACATGTACTGACCCCAGGTAGAGACAGACACATGTACTGACTCCAGGTAGAGACAGACACATGTACTGACTCCAGGTAGAGACAGGCACATGTACTGACTCCAGGTAGAGACAGACACATGTACTGACTCCAGGTAGAGACAGGCACATGTACTGACTCCAGGTAGAGACAGACACATGTACTGACTCCAGGTAGAGACAGACACATGTACTGACCCCAGGTGGAGACAGACACATGTACTGACAAGGGGGTATCCTTGATGAAACAAAAGCTTTGAACTACCGTTAACTTACCACAACTCATCTTTCTGTATTTGAACCTATTCCTCAAATACTATTCTGTATTCTTGGCAGTGTGTGTGTGTGTGTGCGCATGTATTATTGAACAGCTCTGGGGCAAAACCCTGTTATAAGGACCTCTAACACCAAATGACAACACTGGAATTACAATCCCACTTCAATCTAGAACAACACCACTACGTGCAGACATACTAATATTTATGGACCAATGTGGGAATTTCAGTCTAAAGGTGTCCGTGCGTGCACACACACCACACGCGCGCACACACACACACACACACACACACACACACTTCCGTCCTTGACACTAGGGCACAGAGATTGATGACACTCTTACCAAATGGGACTGTCTCACTCTGACCATCTTTCTTTCCTCCCCTTCTCTGATGAATAGAGATGGAAGGATAGAGTGCTTTAATGAATGAATGGTGTAAATGCATCTGGACCAGCCTGGACCAGCCCAGCCAACTCTACATTAGGAGATCACTTTGGCACAGACCAATACTCCTCTACTCAGCATTTGTCCATCTCTCTCTTCTCCTCATCTCTCCTCTCATCTTCTCCCGTGTGTGTGTGCCTGACAGTCTCAGTGGTTAGCTTCCTGAGAGACTGACTGTCTATGGGTGTGATGGAGAGTGATGCAAACAGAGGAAATGAGCATTAAAATCTTGGTGTCCCACATATATATATTTCAAATTAGAAAGCTTTGTTTGTAGAACATTTAAAACCACTTCTTAACCTGTCTTCATCCTAGTTCTAGACAACAATCCCTTCATTCCATCAATTCAACAGATTTCTCCGACATTAAGATGGGCTTAGTGTGCGTGTGTGTATGTATATACAGTGGGGCAAAAAAGTATTTAGTCAGCCACCAATTGTGCAAGTTCTCCCACTTAAAAAGATGAGAGACGCCTGTAATTTTCATCATAGGTACACTTCAACTATGACAGACAAAATGAGGAAAAAAAATCCAGAAAATCACATTGTAGGATTTTTAATGAATTTATTTGCAAATTATGGTGGAAAATAAGTATTTGGTCACCTACAAACAAGCAAGATTTCTGGCTCTCACAGACCTGTAACTTCTTCTTTAAGAGGCTCCTCTGTCCTCCACTCGTTACCTGTATTAATGGAGGAAAGGGCCAAAATACCAGCAACAGTGTGTGAAAACCTTGTGAAGACTTACAGAAAACGTTTGACCTCTGTCATTGCCAACAAAGGGTATATAACAAAGTATTGAGATAAACTTTTGTTATTGACCAAATACTTATTTTCCACCATAATTTGCAAATAAATTCATTAAAAATCCTACAATGTGATTTTCTGGATTTTATTTCCATTTTGTCTGTCATAGTTGAAGTGTACCTATGATGAAAATTACAGGCCTCTCTCATCTTTTTAAGTGGGAAAACTTGCACAATTGGTGGTTGACTAAATACTTTTTTGCCCGACTGTAAGCGTGTTTATGCATGTGTGTGTGTTACAGATTGCTCTACAGGGGTCTAGGCTTAGCAGCTAATCATTGAGCTTAACCTCTCTGTTTTCTGGACTGTCTGCATTGACCCAATTCCCAGGTCTTAGCTTAGCAGCATGCCTCCTTCACACACACACACACACACACACAGTGTAGGATAGTAGACTATGCTGATCCTGACATACACAATCCATGCTCCTGCTGGTCAGTATCTGGGGGACATGCAGGAGAGAAGCAGACAGACAGACAGCAGGAGAGGAGCAGACAGACAGACAGCAGGAGAGGAGTGGACAGACAGACAGCAGGAGAGGAGCAGACAGACAGACAGCAGGAGAGGAGTGGACAGACAGACAGCAGGAGAGGAGCAGACAGACAGACAGCAGGAGAGGAGTGGACAGACAGACCGCAGGACAGGAGCAGACAGACAGACAGCAAGAAAGGAACAGAGACAGCACTTCAACCAGCCGAGGTGAGCCGAGGTGCAGCCAAAAATCACATGAACATTAAAGGAAATAGGTGCCACTCATAAAAACGTGTTTATTATACTTTCAGGACACTCATGTGCCATTCTTAGAAAGGACATCAGAAACTCAGGCCCTTGCTGGTCACCATATCCCCATGCTAGAAAGGACATCAGAAACTCAGGCCCTTGTTGGTCACCATATCCCCATGCTAGAAAGGACATCAGAAACTCAGGCCCTTGTTGGTCACCATATCCCCATGCTAGAAAGGACATCAGAAACTCAGGCCCTTGTTGGTCACCATATCCCCATGCTAGAAAGGACCTCAGTAATTCAGGCCCTTGCTGGTCACCATATCCCCATGCTAGAAAGGACATCAGTAATTCAGGCCCTTGCTGGTCACCATATCCCCATGCTAGAAAGGACCTCAGTAATTCAGGCCCTTGCTGGTCACCATATCCCCATGCTAGAAAGGACATCAGTAATTCAGGCCATTGCTGGTCACCATATCCCCATGCTAGAAAGGACATCAGTAATTCAGGCCCTTGCTGGTCACCATATCCCCATGCTAGAAAGGACATCAGTAATTCAGGCCCTTGTTGGTCACCATATCCCCATGCTAGAAAGGACATCAGTAATTCAGGCCCTTGTTGGTCACCATATCCCCATGCTAGAAAGGACATCAGTAAATCAGGCCCTTGTTGGTCACCATATCCCCATGCTAGAAAGGACATCAGTAATTCAGGCCCTTGCTGGTCACCATATCTCCATGCTAGAAAGGACAGTAGTAAGGACAATTACTAACCCTAACTCTGATGTGTCCACTCATCATAGCTCAGTCCACAAACGGTTATGATGCAACCATAACGTGGGCATGGAAGATGACACACACATTTCCTCCAACACCCACCTACACACACGCAGCCATGGTCCAATCTCTATTTACTACCATCTGCTACACTACAAAGCTTAATCACTGGAATTACTGTCATCCCTCCCCCTCTCCTCCTTTCTCCCTCCTACTATGAACCCAAACAAACACAAGGACCGGGAACAAACAAACAAACACACACACACACACACACACACACACTCTTACAGCAAGGATAGTCATGGAAGAAAGCCTGCCATAAACAGCACACATAACGTTAATCGGGCAAGCATACACTGTCCAGATGGACCCCCTGAAAATATGAAGCGATTAAAAATGGTTTAGCATTGGCTTACTGTTAGTCAGACTGTGAGTCACGTTGCCATCATGTTGGTGGAATGTAGCCTACTGTGTGTGTGTGTGTGTGTGTGTGTGTGTGTGTGTGTGTGTGTGTGTGTGTGTGTGTGTGTGTGTGTGTGTGTGTGTGTGTGTGTGTGTGTGTGTGTGTGTAATAATGCATGTCCACCGCGGGCTTGAAACAGGGTATGCTATAGGGAAAGTAAGAGTTAAAAACGACCTCGTTTGTTGTCAGTGGGTCTAGAATACGACATCACAGGCTAACCTACTCTGCCCCTTTCATTCATAAAATACCACAGGAAGAAGAAACGCCATCTCGCTTTGGTGGCATAATTTCACAGGCGCATCACATCCTCCAAATTCTCAAAACGAGACATGTTAGATCCCTGCATAGAATATCATACTCTCTCCCTCTCGCGCATTCCTGACGATAATTCACACCGTTTATGACGCAGTAACAGCAACATACATGTACAGATGAATTTTAACATATGGTAGAAATAACATGAACGGTTTGCAATCAAAAAACTGCTGCCCCATATTTACCAAGGCAAGAATCGCGTGCGTAACCGTCCAAGAGAAGCAACGCCACACAATATCAACATTCTCTTACTGACATAGACTAACGGATTTGTCAAAAGATGGATCTGGTTAAGTGTTACATACCTGAACTTGATGTGTAGTCCTGTTTTAGTGGCTGTCGTCTGACAACACGTTTGTAAGGCAAAACGCTGAGTTTTAAAGCATTTTATACTATTCATGTAGAAATCTCATGTCGTCCGCGAATTCACAGCCCGTGTTCTCTCTCTCACTATCTCTCTCGTTGTTGAAGCTATATTTATCTCTTTCTCTCTCTACTTGATATTCCCATACACTACAGTTCTAGTGCCACGATGTCTTTCTTCCCTCCCTCTATCGGTATGTCTCCATCTATACCAGTCTCCATCGATCCCTCTATGGCTTGCGGATCATCGCGTCATCACACTACACTCATACACACACAGAAACGCACAGATAGGCCTAACGTTTTAGCGACTGAAAACGCAGGACAGGCACGGTTTCGTGAATTACCGAGTTTTTATTTCAGCATATCAAGTGAAGTCATACTTTAGTCAGATTGCCGAATTAACAGCTAAATATGTTTTGGCAGTAAACTGTAGAAAAGGACCCTTCTAGCTGCATCCCAATGTCCCTCCATAGCCGCAGGAAGTAGGGGTGCTGAAGATGATCTCCACTTATTTATAGCCTATAGCTTATATTTTGTGGTTAAACAAAAATGGTCGCTAAGCCTACTGCATGATCAGACCTAACCATAAAGGCCTATTGCTTTTTTATTTGCTAAAGGCACAGTTTCAAATTAAAGTCAGCTGTCAGATTTGGGTATCGTTATTAAAGGCTTTCAGGTGCCAGCTAAAGAGGTTGATGCTTAAACCACAGCCCATTCAACTGTTACCCAATAGTCCTTTGGCGCCAACTGCTTGGGTAGGGTCCAGTCATCCACAGCCATACACAAAGTTCAGTAAACTTTTTCAAATGTAGATCCTATTATGCCATCTTGGCATAAAAAATTAAAATAATCACATTCTGAGTGGACATTGGCATGGAGTGTAGAGGTCGACCGATTAATCGGAATGGCCGATTAATTAGGGCCGATTTCAAGTTTTCATAACAATCGGAAATTTATATTTTTGGACGCCAATTTTGCCAATTTTGATTTTATTTATTTATTATTATTTATTTATTTTACAACTTTATTTAACCTTTTTGGGATAGGGGGCAGCATTTTCACTTTTGGATGAATAGCGTGCCCAGAGTGAACTGCCTCCTACACTGTCCCAGATGCTAATATATGCATATTATTATTAGTATTGGATAGAAAACACTCTGACGTTTCTAAAAGTGTTTGAATGATGTCTTTGAGTATAACAGAACTCATATGGCAGGGGAAAACCTGAGAAAAATTCACCCAGGAAGTGGGACATCTGAGGTTTGTAGCTTTTCAAAGCTTGGCCTACCGAATACACATTGAGATATGGATAAAGTTGCACTTCCTACGGCTTCCACTAGATGTCAACCGTCTTTAGAAACTGGTTTGAGGATTCTACTATAAAGGAGGGGCTCATGAGACCTCTTTGAGTCAATGGTCTGGCAGAGAGCCTTGGTCTCATGACGCGCGCTCCCGACAGAGTTACCTCTCGTTCCAGTGCTTTTCTGAAGGCATTCTCCGGTTGGAACATTATTGATGTTTTATGTTAAAAACATCCTAAAGATCGATTCCGTACATCGTTTGACATGTTTCTAAAGGACTGTATGGAACTTTCCAAGTTTTTGTCTGGATGAAGATGGATTACTGGACTGAACACGCTAACAACAAGTGGCAATTTGGACATAAATGATGAAACTTTATGGAACAAATCAGTCATTTATTGTCGAACTGGGATTCCTGGGAGGGCCTTCTGATGAAGATCATCAAAGGTAAGTGAATATTTATGGTGTTGTTTCTAACTTTGTTGATTCCAAAATGGCGGATATTCCTCTGGCTGTTTTGGGTTCTGAGCGCCGTTCTCAGATTATGCTTTTTCCGTAAAGTTTTTTTGAAATCTGACACAGCGGTTGAATTTTTAGAAGAAGTCTATCTTTAATTCTGTGAATAGCACTTTTATATTTTGTCTATGCTTATGAGTATTTCTGCAAAATCACTTGATGTTTTGGAATCAAAACATTACTGCACGTAAGGTGCCAATGTAAACTGAGATTTTTGGATATAAATATGCACATTATCGAACAAAACATACATGTATTGTGTAACATGATGTCCTATGAGTGTCATCTGATGAAGATCATCCATTACAAAAAACAATCAATCAATCATAATCACTAGTTATAACTACATATGGTTGATGATATTACTAGTTTATCTAGCGTGTCCTGCGTTGCATATAATCGATGCGGTGCGCATTCGCGAAAAAGGACTGTCGTTGCTCCAATGTGTCCCTAACCATAAACATCAATGCCTTTCTTAAAATCAATACACAGAAGTATATATTTTTAAACCTGCATATTTAGGTAAAAGAAAGGTTAGCAGGCAATATTAACCAGGTGAAATTGTGTCACTTCTCGAGTTCATTGCATGCAGAGTCAGGGTATATGCAACAGTTTGGGCCGCCTGGCTCATTGCGAACTAATTTGCCAGAATTTTACGTAATTATGACATAACATTGAAGGTTGTGCAATGTAACAGCAATATTTAGACTTAGGGATGCCATCCGGAATGGTTCCGTATTTCACTGAAAGAATAAACGTTTTGTTTTCTAAATGAGTTTCCGGATTTGACCATATTAATGACCTAAGGCTCGTATTTCTGTGTGTTATGTTATAATTAAGTCTATGACTTGATAGAGCAGTCTGACTGAGCGGTGGTAGGCACCAGCAGGCTCGTAAGCATTCATTCAAACAGCACTTTCGTGCGTTTTGCCAGCAGGACGTCACTGTGCTTCAAGCATTGCGCTGTTTATGACTTCAAGCCTATCAACTCCCAAGATGAGGCTGGTGTAACCGATGTGAAAGGGAGAGCTAGTTAGCGGGGTGCTGCTAATAGCGTTTCAAACGTCACTCGCTCTGAGACTTGGAGTAGTTGTTCCCCTTGCTCTGCATGGGTAACGCTGCTTTGAGGGTGGCTGTTGTTGACGTGTTCCTGGTTCGAGCCCAGGTAGGGGAGAGGAGAGGGATGGGAGCTATACTGTTACACTGGCAATACTAAAGTGCCTATAAGAACATCCAGTAGTCAAAGGTATATGAAATACAAATGGTATAGAGAGAAATAGTCCTATAATTCCTGTAATAACCTAAAACCTCTTACCTGGAAATATTGAAGACTCATCTTAAAAGGAACAACCAGCTTTCATATGTTCTCATGTTCTGAGCAAGGAACTTAAACGTTAGCTTTCTTACATGGCACATATTGCACTTTTACTTTCTTCTCCAAAACTTTGTTTTTGCATTATTTAAACCAAATTTGACATGTTTCATCCTGAGGCTAAATTGATTTTGATGTATTATATTAAGTGTTCATTCAGTATTGTTGTAATTGTCATTATTTCAAATATATATATATTTTTTTTAAATCGGCATCAGCTTTTTCTGGTCCTCCAATAATCGATATCGGTGTTGAAAAATCATAATCGGTCGACCTCTAATGGAGTGTGTGGTGTTTGCAGCACCCCAGGACCAGGTCACCAGGACTGGAACTAAAACTTTGAATCCTGTACATTTTAGCATGTTATGTCTATCCTTGCTTCCCTAACTTTCTGCCTCTCTCACCATCCCCCGCTTAGGTGGCCACCAGTCTGTGAGCCTAAGCGGGGGATGGTGAGAGAGGCAGAAAGTTAGGGAAGCAAGGATACAGACATAAAATGCAATGGGCCAGGATCTAACCACCAGTCCACACACTGACCCGCCCACCAGACCCCTCCGATCCATCCACTCCAATGTCCTACCCTGCGATCACTCCACCATTTCTCATGGCTGGCACTCCTACCCTGTTGAACTCCCTGTTTTACTGCTGTCTTAACCCCATGTATTTCCCTGTAGCCTACTCTAGCTTGCCACTTCATGTTGTGTCAATGTATACTCTGTATGCCTGCAGTTTGTTTCTGATTTCTTTGCCATTTGTTTTACATTATAATTTGGATTGTAAAGTGTATTAAGACATGTTTAAATGCACTTTAAATAAATAGTGATTTGATCTGTATCTCCCCAGGACCAGCGCTGGAACTAAAGCCTGTACTACCTGTAAAGAGTGTTTGTCTCCCTCCGTCAGTGAATTAGAGTACTGCAAGGCCTACACACCACAGTCCCCCAGGGAATCTCAAGACCACACACACACACACACACACACACACGTGTGCATGGACAGCAAAGGCAGTCTCCAGAGTAAGGGAACAGCTGGGGAGAAAAGCCTCAGGGAGGAAGGGAGAGAGAGTACAGGATGAGTTAGCAGAGCATTGCATGTCTATCACCCCCAGTCTGGCCTCTACGGTTTGATTAAAGGAAGTGCATTTAGACTTGCCAGGTTCCCACATTACTACACAAAACAGAGAAAACACCACAGTCCCTGTGGCAGTGTGTGTGTGTGGCCATTATCAGTCTGTCAGTTTAGTCAGACATGACACTCCCAGCATGGACACAAGAGCCATCCCATTCAGACTCCTGAGCGTTCACCGAAACGCCCCCCGAATGATTTAACTTCCTGTATACCAGTAAATGTACTGTGCACAGGTCAACTCAACATCTTGGTGCAGGGCTATTCCACTCCAGCCTTGACATATGCAGTACTGCTGGTTTTCCTTTCTCCGTGGTAGTTCAATTGATAACATAGGGTGTATGACAAAGTAGGATCAATGTGTTAGCCATCTTTCCTAAATAGTCTGAAATAAATTCATATTTCAGAATTCGTAAAGAACTGAGAAAGGCACGGTGTAACGGACTCCAGTTGAGGAAAAGCGTGAACAAAGTACAAACGGCACACAAGTTACAGTTTGATTTATTAAAGATGAGAAGTTCAGTTTACATACATAAATATTCATTTTGTTCCGGCAGGGTGATGGAGTAAACATCTTTGGCACAGATCTGCAGACATTGTGGAGACATGCTACTGTATGCACTAATTACAAGAGACTGAAATAACATGGCTACCTTGTAGGAAATGACCCAGCTCAGAACAGCTCCATCCAAACATACCCCTTAGCATCTACTCCCTAGACACTTCCATTAGCCCTACTGGTACCATGTTTCCCAATCCATTAATATAGGGACATTTTTGTTCTAGCCCAGCACTAACCCACCATCTGATTTATTGAATCTGGTGTGTTAGTGCTGGGGTAGGTCAAAGGGGAATAGGCTACGGGTGGATTTGTGAAGTCAACATGGCTCCGTCGAGAGAGAGTCCGCTGATTCACAGACGTCTACACACATGGGTTTCCTGGCAGTAGGCTACAGATTACATGAAGACATTCACATTGTTTAGAGGTCAGATGGATTGTGTAGTGGCTACCCGAAGCTTCTGGTTGCATTCCAACCAGTCTTTAAAAACAGTCATGCTGTGCAGATTATCAGATGCTACAATGCCTGGATTATCGGAATCTCATAAGATTGATACATGCGACTTAAAAAGACAGACTAGAAAGCAGAAAATGCCTTTTCCCTTTTCTGTTTGCTGCAGGGTGGTCACCGGCAACTGATCACATGACAGGATCCATTACCTTCCTTCATCATGGGACATTACACATGATGTGGTTCTGTGTGTTTAGTGTAGTCGAGGTGTCTGAGGCTTGTGGTCATACATCGGTCTGTCACTGGTTCTTGTCATTCTTGAGGGCCTGGTTGACAGCTGGAGAGAAAAACATGAGTTATTAGTTTGACTGACAGCTCTGGTGACCATGTGTGTACAGCTAGATTTACATTGCTGAGATGCGGGATAACTAAGTATCGTACTTGACATGTGAATTAGAGTTCGGAGCAGTCCGACTGCTTCAGATGCCTTTTCTGAAGCAGTCAGATTCTCACAGATCATTTTTTAGCTCAACGTGCAATCACTTTACATTTGAACGAGCCATGGGTGACCATTACGCTAACAGTATTAATTTGCCTCGGCTATGTTGGGGGGGAAAACTGAGGTGTCGGGCGCTGGGAATGTCATTTCCACAATATAAATCTAACTTGTGTGTCTGTGCCTCACCTTCTTTAGTGACAGTGTCAGCCATGTTCTTGGCCTTATCACTCAGGTTGTTGACGACACTGTCCAGGGTGGCCTGGTGTCTGAGGAACACGGGACGGACCACACGGTAGTAGAGAATAGCAGAACCGTTCCACGTCACCGGAGCCATACACCACACCAGGAACAAACACTGTAGGAAAGGGGGATTGAGAGAGAGATTCTATGATGATGTTCTTTTGGCCTCCTGTTTATTGAGTGTTACACACAAGTACCTTGCCAGCATAGTAGAAGGGGAACCAGGAGAGGAAGATGTCAGAGAAAGCCTCTGCAATACTGAAGAATCCGTAGACCACCCAGTAGGTCAACCACTGAGTGTCATCCTCTTTCTTCTTACTCTCTATGGCCTTGATTCTGATTGGACAACAGGAAAAGTGATGAATGGAAATAAATAATTTAAATAAATAATGTTTAACCCTTCACCTGGAGCATATGATGTGAGCATCACAACACCACTTCTTAGATATGTTTTGAGGTGCTACTTACGAGAGGTACGCTGGGTAGACAAAGCCAATCAGGTTACAGAGGAGAGAGGCTCCATAGCCAAACAACAGATACAAACTGATCAGAGAGAGCACACCTAGAGACAGAGAGATTCATACCAGATATCAGTCAATCTGGAAACATTTCAAATCTTCATATAATGAAACGTCTGTGTGTTAGAGCAGGATGTTGGATGAATGAGCAGGATGTTGGATGAATAAACAGGACAAGGCGTCATGTGAAACAATTAAAACGCTGACATTGACAAATTCAACGTTGATGTACATAAGACACCTAGTGTAACCATGTGGAATATGAACCATGGAACAGAAGTGAGATTCCACAGATACTGGTCCACTCTAACCTAAACCAACAAACTAGCAACTACATTAACCTACAGCCGTGAACGTCACGGTCTGTCAAATGAACACTTCAAACATTTCAGTCAACGAACGTACAATGGATTCCCATGTAAAAAAAACTAGGCTCAATCTGAGTTTTAGAGCTGGACAGAGATAAGGAGACAAGCAGCTGCTGCCTGCTATTGTAACCCTAGCAAGCAGGAAAACGGCTTTTGTTTGGTTTAGCGCCTGTTTGCATAGGGAAATCATTTAGACCTATGGCACCAGGCTTTTCCTCTGCAGGTTGTCACATCAGTTATAGTACAATACACCAATCTAACCAAAAATCAATACACCTCATGATCTTTAAGACTGATGACCAGTGTCAGTTATGGGCAGAAGGCTATATATGGTCACAAAACTATGATTTGGAAAAGCAACGAAGGGGCACATTGAAATTAATCTAAAATGTGTCAATGGTGTTTTGTTAAATTCCTGATTTGGAGTGGATCCAGTGTTGGTCATCCACAAACATGCTGCCACTCCCCACATACGGACCGGGACGCTACAGACATCAAAAACCCATTCCCCATAACAGGAAAAACAGAAGAGAGGCTGTTTGAATACCTTGCTATAAGAGTCCTTCATTGCCATGCTGCTTGAAGTAGCCAAGTCGCAGAGTAAAGCCAAGCCGCAGAGTAAAGCCACACCAAGTAGCAGAGTAAAGAGGGTTACATAGGCAGACCTGTCAACCTTGGGAATTTCCCTGAGCCCTAGTTTGGACATGACAATAGTCCTAGGCATCATTAATTTAGTGACTAGCCAGTGCCTTCCCCTTCCTCCACCCAACAGCTTAGGTTGCCCAGTTGACAACGTCTGAATGGTGGTGATGTGATCAGAGTCCCTCCACAGGCAGCGGTAGTGCAGACAGTCCCTCTCTGACGTTGATGGAAGACTAATGGGCTGGGGTTCCTTCTCCAGAAGAGCTAAACTACATAGTATAGCCTACCGGAAACTTCTCCTCTAAGCTCCTGAACGCTCATAGGCAATAGAGAATTTCACTTCATACCTGACCAGACACAGGTGCACACACCTCTAAGGTATATTGACACACACACTATTTTTTTGCATATTAGGTCCAGTTAGTTCAGTAGTAAACAGAAAGTCCATCACTGCCCAATGTAAAAGTATGTTGTTGCTCTCGGGACAGTTCCATTAACATCAGTACTGGCAGACCTTGTGTCAATAACACCTAAAAGGACAACATAACAGAACTAGCCTAGTCTCAGATCTGTTCGTGCTCTTGTCAATGTCAACAATGTCAGTGAATGAGTAGGCATTACGGCACAAACAGACAGGCACAACCTCTGAAGGAGCCCAACTCAACTGAAGACAGCAGGTCACCTTAAAATCTACCATCTCAACATAGCAGTTGGTATTTCTGTAGGAGGTACATATACACCCCTTGGCTAGGGACCAGCTGCTAGCTAGACATTAGAAGCGGCTAAAATCGACCACTAACAGTGGATTGTAGTCTAGGCTGTAGTCTAGGCCTCTCTGACCTTCGCTATTTCAAATGAGTGTCGAAAAATCATTTTGTTGGCAGCCTAGGCCTATATGGTCATCAAGTCACGTTAAAACAATATTTGGTCTGGTGACACCGTTCGTCTTCTGTAGTTTGTTTGTGTTAGGCCTAACTGGGCTAGTTTCCGTTACCGTTTATCAGCTACAACGGTTGCTGGTAGGTTGGTTGGTTAGTTAGTTGTTTTGCTGACATGTCACATTAACGGTCATATGTGCTGACCTTGCCAAACCAGCCAACGTTGCAAAACGAGAAAGTGTCAACTAGCGGCTAGACTAGCGGGTGAAGTTACAATGTTTCAACATTGACAGAGCAGCATTATAAATCAAGCAACTGGCAAAGTCCTACATTGCAAGTGGATTTAATATAAACTATTACCTGAAGCGATATATTTCTTCTTTATCCCAGTTTTCTCCTCCACCGTTGCTAGGAGATCTGTCACAAAGTTATTTTTATTCAACAAAGCCTCATAGCGGTTATGAAGTTGGGCAAACATTGTTGTAGTGGCGCCGTGTTGTTGATGCTTAGCCTACACAAACACAAATCCAACCAAAATGTCACGGTCAATTTTTAACAAGCGAAAAACGTTCAAACTTTAAACATATGAAATAATTTACACACCGAATTATTAGTGCGCGCCTACAAACTGTTGGGAATATGATTCCAGGCGAAGCAACGAGCGAGAGGGACGAGTTTTATTAAGGTACAACCAATCAGAAAACGACTTTGTTGCCAACTAGTTGAAGCAACAGGTGATGAAATTCCATTTTTATTGCCGGCAGTAAAGTCCAGTTAACCATTATGCTCCTATTATCTGGTGAGTGGTGACTTTTATACTTTTCTGTTATTGCTAGGGTCATGTATTTTGGACTATGTCATGTGACCTAGATTTGAACATTTATTTGAAGCTTTTTCCAAAAATAAGAATTAGACCAAAAATGAAATAAATTGTTTGAGGATGGTGCTGGACTATCTGGCATAAAAAGAAAAGGGGACAGTTTGATGAAAAAGCTTTAAACAAAGGTTAAAATACAGGTCATGTGACATGATTGTCCAAAACACAGGGCCCTAGTCATTGTACATCTATCTAGTTATTTATGTCAAAAAAGCTATAGAAGAGCTTACAGGGCCAGTCTGGATTCTACAAACAGCTGACCCTGCCACTGTTTGACAAATAACTTTATTCTCTGTCTGAACTGAACTTCAGCATGATGCCATTTTAGCACTAGAGGGCACCATCAACCTGCAAATATGAGAGTCATCACTGTACAGTAGTTAGTAAGGCTCCTGTTGGGCTAGGCATCACCTGTAGGCCTACTCATTTGTGCAGTCTGTTGGATCCTGGCTATTAACATTTGAGGGATGGTATACCAGCGGGAGGTTCATCCAAAAATCAAATAACATTTGGGCTCAGCTTGACACAACACTTTGGATGTAATATAATGTCTGACACTTGTTTTTATTTGGTGGTGAACCTACCCTTTAATACATGATTTAGTTATCCTCCTATAATTGACCCCTAGAATGGAATGACTCATAGCTAACAGCAAAATAACAGATATAAAAGTTAGCTCTGTCTCCTCTCTTTCACACCCAGCAGGTGTGTTTGCCGATAGAGGGGTGTTTTGCATAGCTGTTGTGCCTCACTGCTCCTGACACTAAGACTGCAGTGTTATCATCGTTGTGTCCAGTCAGTCTTCTTAGAGTCACAGATGAGGAAGATGCTGATCATGCTGCCGTTCCTCCTGACTCTCAGCATCTCATTGTGGTCTACTGGTTTTAACAGGTTTTAATGGGCTTTTCTATATGTTTGCACGTGGAACACGATTCCAATGTCCTTATTTGGATTATTGTGACGACTCAAAGCAAATGATTCACTGTTTCCATTTCAGAGTCATCTGCACAAAGTGTCCGGAATCAAGATGATAAACCGGAATCAAGATGATAAACCGGAATCAAGATGATAAACCGGAATCAAGATGATAAACCGGAATCAAGATGATAAACCGGAATCAAGATGATAAACCGGAATCAAGATGATAAACCGGAATCAAGATGATGAACCGGAATCAAGATGATAAACCGGAATCAAGATGATAAACCGGAATCAAGATGATAAACCGGAATCAAGATGATAAACCGGAATCAAGATGATAAACCGGAATCAAGATGATAAACCGGAATCAAGATGATAAACCAATGTCTGTTCGTCTGGGAGAGTGTTTATATCAGTGCTGTTGCAAGTTCAACCGGTATTGGTGATGGCATGAGCTGGTACCTGCTGAAACCTGGACAGGCTCCTAAACTCCTCATCTATAATGTAAAAACCCTTCAGTCTGGAACACCATCTAGATTCAGTGGCAGTAGATCAGGTACCGAGTACACTCTTACAATCACTGGTGAAGAGCTGAAGATACATGAGATTATAGCACCCCAGAGCTCTTCACACAGTGATTTTAGAGTCATACAAAAAACCTTGTGCAGTCAGACTGCACAGAGACTGTACTGCTGTCGTTCGCACCTACTGCGGGTGCCAAGGGGCAACAGTCATGACATGGAAAACTGGTCCACTGAACACAGAATTGAGATCCTCACACAGCGTTTGACAGTCCCACACCAGGACAACGCTACTCATGACAGGAGCATAGGTCACACAACCACCTCCTCTACACAACCATAACCATTACTTCACCTCCATATAGAAACCACCACTTCACTACCACACCATTGACCTTCCTCTGTCTGCTTTTTCTCTGTTTTTATTTGATTTGTAGCTAGCTCTCCAGGACCAAGGCTACAACTAAAGCCAGAACTGCCTGTAAAGAGTGTTGGGCTCCATGTCAGTAGGTTAGAGTAAGGGAACTGGCTGGGGAGAAAAGCCCCAGGGAGGGAGGGAGAAACAGGGATTAGTTAGATATGCAATGCTCTGCTAGCCACCCCAACACACACAGTCTGGCCTCTATGGTTTCAGCAAAGTGAGTGCATTTATAGACTTTTGTCAGGTTCCCACATTACTACACAAAACACTCACCACACACACACAGTCCCTGGGGCAGTGAGTATGTGTTGCCATTCTCAGTCTCTGTCTGTCAGTTTAGTCAGACATTACTCTCCCAGCATGGACACAAGAGCCATCCCATTTAGACTCATCTGAGCTTGAACGTTCACCAAAACATGATGATTTAACTTTCTGTATGCCAGTAAATGTACTGAGCACAGATCAACTGGGCATATCAACGTCTTAGTGCAGGGCTATTCCACTCCAGCCTTGATATCCTTTCTCACTGGTAGTTACATTGATTGATAATAGAATTGCCAGATTCCTCTGACAGGGGGTATTCCATAAAGTAGGATCAATGAGTTAGCTAACTTGGCTAACTAAATGAGTTTCCTAAAGAACTGAGAAAGGCATGGTGTAACTGACTCCAGTTGTGGAAACGTGTGAACAACGGAGTACAGACGGTGCATTACCTATTCTATGTACCCAAGTTCCAGTTTGATTTATTCAAGATAATAAGATGAGAATAGAGAGACCCTACTACACAAAGACTTTCCAGTTCAGTGTACATACACAAATAGTGCAGTTAGTGCAGAGGTAGGTTGAACAAGGAAGGGCCTAAAGGGTGGATTTATAATTGAGTAAGTCAGTGGAGAGTCCGCTCATTTCACAGCATACACAGAGTGAGCTCCAAAAGTATTGGGACAGTAAAATGATACAATGACTATGAGGTTAAAGTGCAGACTGTCAGCTTTGAGGGTATTCTCATCCATATCGGGGGAACTGTTTAGAAATTACAGCACTTTTTGTACATGCATTATTTTGTGCCAAATAGAAATGAATGGTAAATAATGTAGTCCCATTTTGGAGTTCCATTTATTGTAAATAAGAATATAATGTTTCTAAACACTTAATGTTGACACTACCATGATTACGGATAGTCCTGAATTAATCGTGAAAAAAAGATGCTAACTTCCCCTGTTATTGTAATGGTGAGAGGTTAGCATGTCTTGGGAATGATATTTGTACAAATCTAGCTCTGACTTTGCTGATAACTACTTTATTGAGGAAAGGTGTACTTACTATTCCTGTTCCACCTAGCTATCTTAAGATGAATGCACTAACTAAGTTGCTCTGGATAAGCGTCTGCTAAATTACAAATGTTAAAATGTAAGTTTACATGACAAAAAGTGAAGCTTTGCACATTCTTGGAATTCTCTCAACCAGCTTCATGAGGTAGCCACCTGGAATGCATTTCAATCCACAAATTTCATTGGTGGAATTTCTTTCTTTCTTAATGCGTTTGAGCCAATCAGTTTTGTTGTGCCAAGGTAGGGGTGGAATACAGAAGAGAGCCCTATTTGGTAAAATACCAAGTCCAAATTAAGGCAAACAGAAATGACAGTACATCATTACTTTAAGATATGAAGGTCAGTCAATACAGAACATTTCAAGAACTTTGAAAGTTTCTTCAAGTGCAGTTGCAAAAACTATCAAGAGCTATGATGAAACTGGCTCTCATGAGGACCGTTACAGAAAGGAAGACCCAGAGTTGCAGCCCAAATAAATGCTTCACAGAGTTCAAGTAACAGACATGTCTCAACATCAACTGTTCAGAGGAGACTGTGTGGATCAGGCCTTCTTGGTCAAATTGCTGCAAAGAAACCACTACTAAAGGACACCAATAAGAGGAAGAGACTTGATTGGGCCAAGAAACACGAGCAATGGACATTAGACCGGTGGAAATCTGTCTTTTGAGTCCAAATTTGAGATTTTGGTTCCAACCGCCATGTCTTTGTGAGACGCAGAGTAGGTGAATGGATGATCCCCGCATGTGTAGTTCCCATAGTGAAGCATGGAGGAGGTGTTATGGTGTGGGGTGCTTTGCTGGTGACACTGTCTGTGATTTATTTAGACTTAAAGGCACACTTAACCAGCATGGCTACCACAGCATTCTGCACCGATCCGCCATCCCATCTGGTTTGCTCTTAGTGGGATTATTATTTGTTTTTCATCACACCTCCAGGCTGTGTAAGGGCTATTTGAACAAGAAGGAGAGTGATGGAGTGCTGCATCAGATGACCTGGCCTCCACAATCACCCGATCTCATCCCAATTGAGATGGTTTGGGATGAGTTGGACTGCAGAGTGAAGGAAAAGCAGCCAACAAGTGCTCAGCATGTGTGGGAACTCCTTCAAGACTGTTGGAAAAGTATTCCAGGTGAAGCTGGTTGAGAGAATGCCAAGAGTGTGCAAAGCTGTCATCCAGGCAAAGGGTGGCTACTTCATCAAGTATAAACACTTTTTAATAACACTTTTTTTTTTGGTGACTACATGATTCCATACGTGTTATGTCATAGTTTTGATGGCTTCACTATTATTCTACAATGTAGAAAATAGTACAAATAAAGCCTTGAATGAGTAGGTGTGTCCAAACGTTTGACTGGTAATGCATATGTCAAATCATCTTCATATCATGATTCATCTTTTTTGTGTGTGTGTGTGTGTGTGTGTGTGTGTGTGTTAAAGCGGGATGTTGGATGAATAAACACAAAGGTGTCGCGGGAAACTCAATTCAAATGCTAACATTCAAATTAAAAGGTAATATATGCAAATAAGACACAGAAATATCTAGTGTAACCATGTATAATGTGAAACATGGAACAGGAGTGTGAGATTCTAAATATACTGACCCGCTCTAACCTCTAAAACCAACAGACTAGCAACTACATTTACTCTGCAAACCAGGTCCAGGGAGTGTACCCTACAGCCTTAAACGTTTGTCTGTCCGTCAAATCAATTATGCACACGTTTCAGTCAACGTAGCCTATGTACAATGGATTTACCCCCCAAAAAACTCGTCTAAATATGTTTTTGACAGTCCGAGCTGGACAGAGACACAAACAGACAAATAGGAGAGAAGCAGCTGCTGCTAGACAGCAAGTAAATCATACATTCAGTGGACAGTTTATTAGGTACACCCATCTAGTACCGTGTCGGACCCCCCTTTGCTTCCAGAACAGCCTGAATTCATTGGGGGCATGGAAACGTTTGTCAATTGGTATCAAAGGACCTAACGTGTGCCAGGAAAATATGACACCTCCGCCACCAGCCTGTACCTTTGACACCAGGCAGGATGGGACCATGGACTCATGCTGCTTACTCCAAGTCTTGACTCTGCCATTAGCATTACGCAGCAGGAACCAGGATTCGTCGGACCAGGTAATGTTTTTCCACTTCTCAATCGTCCAATGTTGGTGATCCTGTCCCACTGGAGCCACTTCTTGTTTGTTTTTTACTCTTTGTTTGATTTTGCCTGTTTGTGGCCCGCCTGTTATCTTGCACAATTATTGACATTCTCCTTTAACCGCTCATCAATGAGCTGTTTTCGCCCACAGGACTGCTTCTGACTGGAGGATTTTTGTTTGTCGCACCATTCTCGGTAAACCCTAGACACTTGTCGTGACGTGACTATCATTAATCTGATGACTGTTATTTATTTTATCAACTAACTATGTTTAATTGTTACTAGATTTAAATCAATCAGGTAACAATTAACTCATTAAGAATTTGGGGCACCACGGAATAAGTTGTTTAACGAGATACCATCTCCCGAATTAAACTCAAAAGATATATGATATCTCTTACATCAATAACAGTCCATTTTTAATTGCTACCTCATCAGTCTCATTCTGAACGTCACTTAATCCTTGGATCCGCAAGAACCCTAGCCCTTCTGAATATTCAGTACTACACAAATTGATTTTATCATTTATTTACTAACTTAATAATAACAGAGAATACACACTAGACTAGAATACAATAGAATAGCCCTTATGGAAAAGCAATACAGTAGTATTGAATGAATACACTTACATGTAACTAAATTCTATGGTCAATTACAGGCCTTCCACAGATTTAGGTAAGCTATTTCCTTCCATGTTAAAGATTATTGTGTTTATGTCATTGCATTAACAGTTTTATCATCTGTCCTAAGGTAGGGCATTTTCATAGAGCAGGTTCTTTGCATTGGCAACTCACTCTTCAGTGCTCTGGGAGTGTTTATAGCCCTGAGAGTTTCATATTTCATGAATTATATCTGTCCTGACACTAAGACTACAGTGTTAGCAGCATTGGGTCCAGTCTGTTGTCTTCTCAGAGCCACAGATGATGATGAAGATGACATCACTGCTACCACTGCTGATCATACTGGGGTTCCTGACTCAAGGTGAGAAACTCTTAGCATCTCTCACTGTGGTTGACTGGTTTTAACAGGTTTTAATGGGCTTGTACATGGAAAACGTTTTAAATGCCTTTTATCTGGATTATTAAGACGACTCAAAGCTACATTTTTCTGTTTAAATTTCAGAGTCATCTGCACAACGTGTCCTGAATCAAGCTGATGAATCTGTCAGTTCGTCTGGGAGACAGCGTGTCTATCAAAGCTGTTGCAAGTTCAACCGGTATTGATGATGACATGAGCTGGTACCTGCAGAAACCTGGACAGGCTCCTAAACTCTTCATCTATAAAGTAAAAGCCCTTCGGTCTGGAACACCATCTAGATTCAGTGGCAGTAGATCAGGTACCGAGTACACTCTTACAATAACTGATTTCCAAGCTGAAGATGCAGGAGATTACTATGGTATGGGTGTATATGGCGCCCCAGAGTACTTCACACAGTGATTTAGAGTCGTACAAAAACCTTCCTCAATCAGACTGTACAGAAACCACGACAACCATGACTCTGATCACCGTCTTTATCTGGACACTGGTCTGCTGCTGTCTCAAAGGTCTGTTGTTTTCTAACTCTTACAATGGAAAAATGCATGTTGAGTACCTTGTATAATCATTGAAATGGATCTCAATTAATAAATAAATAAACTGCTATGTGGGATTCCTGCTCGATTCAGTGTCAGTGGGTCTGAGAGGGACTTCACTCTGACCATCAGTGGAGTCCAGGCTGAAGATGCTGCAGTTTACTACTGTCAGAGTTACCACAGTGGTAATGTGTTCACACAGTGATTTAGCGACGTACAAAAACCTCCTGTACAAAATGACACACATCACTGGTCCTCTGAACACAGAACTAAAGGTCTTGTTATATGACACCAAGTATAAGCACTTTACTAACTCACAGAAATAATGGTTACAAACTAGTTTCATAACTCTTCCAAACTCCCATGCGCTGTGAAACAGAAACGTAGATTTCCATGGCTCCTCTTCCAGAATAGAGCAGTACACTCCCCAGATGTTCCCCCATCCTTTATTTTTTATTTTAAAAAAAATGTTACCCCGTTTTCTCCCCAATTTCGTGGTATCCAATTGTTTTAGTAGCTACCATCTTGTCTCATCGCTACAACTCCCGTACGAGCTCGGGAGAGACGAAGGTTGAAAGTCGTGTGTCCTCCGATACACAACCCAACCAAGCCGCACTGCTTCTTAACACAGCGTGGATCCAACCCGGAAGCCAGCCACGCCAATGTGTCGGAGGAAACACCGTGCACCTGGCAACCTTGGTTAGCGCGCACTGCGCCCGGCCCGCCACAGGAGTCGCTGGTGCGCGATGAGGACATCCCTACCGGCCAATTGTGCGTCGCCCTACGGACCTCCCGGTCGTGGCCGGTTACGTCAGAGCCTGGGCACGAACCCAGAGTCTCTGGTGGCACAGCTGGCGCTGCAGTACAGCGCCCTTAAACACTGCGCCACCCGGGAGGCGGGTTCCCCCATCCTTAACATCCTTAACACCCTTAACACAACACCAGAGCTAGACCAAGGGAGGTTGGACAGTTGACATCAGCCAGACTGGAAGATGCTAAAAGTTCAACATCATAGGTCAGATGTCACAGGTCAAGTCACAGGTCATTTCATAGATAAGTTCACTAATCTTTTGCCTTGTGGACAGGAAGAGGTTGGGCACCGGAAGTCAGTCAGACTGGTAAAGGTCAAAGATCAAAAGGTCAGAGGTCAGTTCCCCAGGGAAGAGAGTCAGTCCAAACTAAACATGCCACCAGACTGCCTGTCACTTTATTGTAGCCAGCTTTTTGTTTTCTTGCCAAAGAGACTAGTTGACAAAGTTCTACGGTCAAAGTTTACATCCCTAGTGCCACTAGATTGACATGAGGAAGAATTAGATAGCTTGTGATGTACAGCTGAATATTAATCAGAAATTCATCAGGAATCAGCACAGAGACAGATTCATTAGGAATTCATCAGGAATCAGTACTGAGCCAGATTATACATTAATTCATGAGGAAACAGCACTGAGACAGATTCATCATGAATTCATCAGGAATGAGCACTGAGACTGATTCAACATTAATTCATCAGGAATCAGCACTGAGACAGATTCAACATTAATTCATCAGGAATCAGCACTAAGACAGATTCAACATGAATTCATCAGGAATCAGCACTGAGACAGATTCCACAGGAATTCATCAGGAATCAGCACTGAGCCAGATGGAAGTCCTTCATCCCAGTCTAAAATACCTCCAGGGTCACTGACAGGTCAGCCGGTGGCAAAGGTCAACAGTTCCAAAGTCACATGCTCAGACACACACACAACCTCCTAATGCCTCCACCAGTACCTGTCCTATACCACACTGGGGCATCTCCCAGACCTAATCCAGAGTAAACTAGACTGGATATCAGACAGAGGATAACATTCACCTTCATGTGATATGTCTGACCTAGCAAGGTCATAGGTCAGATATGAAAGGTTGCACCTTGCCTCTAAGCTTGTATGTTTAGGGCATTACAGCACATTACCATTCCTAATATTACTGGAGTCTGAAGTGAAGGATTTTCTCTGTATTCCGGTTTTCTCCTCCATCGTAGCTAGGTGATCTGTTCCAACGTTATTTTCATTCAACAAAGCCTCATAGCGATACTGTTCTGTCATTGCACACCTATCTAGATAAGAATGTCAAAAAGCGATAAAAGAGTGTGCAGGCCCAGTCTGTAATGACCTTGACTTTGTTTGACTGATAACTCTTTATTTTCTGTCTGAACCATAGACTTTGATAGAACACATCTTTATTGTATCTGTCCCATTATGGCGTCTGTGAGAGCACAGGCAGTGCCATTGAAGTCATCCATCTTCTACTACTTCTGTAAATCAACTGAAATTGTGCATTCCGCCACCTGACTGGGTTGTTTGAACAGGTCTAAAGCCGATTTACTGCAACCTGCAGTAATGGAATGTTTCCTCATGAGCATAATTCATTGGCTGATCTCTCCTAATGACCTGAATGGAATGATGTGATCATTCCTTAACCCATAGGAAGTCCCACCCAGTTGACTACTTCAAAATGGTGGAATCCCTCCATGGCAATGTCCATGCAAAAACAGTTATATCCATCTGAGGCCTCAATCATTCTTTATGGTCTGAACTGAACTTCGGCATGATTGTCACGTCCGGACCTTAGTTCCTTTTTTATGTCTCTGTTTTAGTTTGGTCAGGACGTGAGTTGGGGTGGGCCTTCTATGTTTTGTATTTCTGTGTTTGGCCTGGTATGGTTCCCAATCAGAAGCAGCTGTCGATTATTGTCTCTGATTGAGAACCATACTTAGGCAGCCTGTTTTCCCACTATGGGTTGTGGGTAGTTGTTTTCTGTCTCTGTGTCTGCACCAGACAGAACTGTTTCGTGTTGGTCTATTTTTGTTATTTTAAAATAAATATGAACATGGACACTTACCACGCTGCATATTGGTCCGATCCTTCAGATTCCTCATCAGAAGAGGAAGACAATCGTTACAATGATGCTATTTTAGCACAAGGCCCACCCATGGTGGCACCCCTTCCCAGTCATGTGAAATCCATAGATTAAAGCCTAATGAATTCATTTCAATTGACCGATTTCCTTATATGAACTGTAACTCAGTAAAATCGTTGACATTGTTGTATGTCGGCGTTTATAGTTGTATTCATTATATTATAGCAATACACTAGTATTGACAGAAAACACATAAGTAACTAAATACTGTCGTCAATTCCAGGCCTTCACACAGATTCAGGTAAGCTACAGTGCCTTGCGAAAGTATTCGGCCCCCTTGAACTTTGCGACCTTTTGCCACATTTCAGGCTTCAAACGTAAAGATATAAAACTGTATTTTTTTGTGAAGAATCAACAACAAGTGGGACACAATCATGAAGTGGAACGACATTTATTGGATATTTCAAACTTTTTTAACAAATCAAAAACTGAAAAATTGGGCCAAGACCTGGCCGTCCCTCTAAACTTTCAGCTCATACAAGGAGAAGACTGATCAGAGATGCAGCCAAGAGGCCCATGATCACTCTGGATGAACTGCGGAGATCTACAGCTGAGGTGGGAGACTCTGTCCATAGGACAACAATCAGTCGTATATTGCACAAATCTGGCCTTTATGGAAGAGTGGCAAGAAGAAAGACATTTCTTAAAGATATCCATAAAAAGTGTTGTTTAAAGTTTGCCACAAGCCACCTGGGAGACACACCAAACATGTGGAAGAAGGTGCTCTGGTCAGATGAAGCCAAAATTGAACTATTTGGCAACAATGCAAAACGTTATGTTTGGCGTAAAAGCAACACAGCTGAACACACCATCCCCACTGTCAAACATGGTGGTGGCAGCATCATGGTTTGGGCCTGCTTTTCTTCAGCAGGGTCAGGGAAGATGGTTAAAATTGATGGGAAGATGGATGGAGCCAAATACAGGACCATTCTGGAAGAAAACCTGATGGAGTCTGCAAAAGACCTGAGACTGGGACGGAGATTTGTCTTCCAACAAGACAATGATCCAAAACATAAAGCAAAATCTACAATGGAATTGTTCAAAAATAAACATATCCAGGTGTTAGAATGGCCAAGTCAAAGTCCAGACCTGAATCCAATCGAGAATCTGTGGAAAGAACTGAAAACTGCTGTTCACAAATGCTCTCCATCCAACCTCACTGAGCTCGAGCTGTTTTGCAAGGAGGAATGGGAAAACATTTCAGTCTCTCGATGTGCAAAACTGATAGAGACATACCCCAAGCGACTTACAGCTGTAATCGCAGCAAAAGGTGGCGCTACAAAGTATTAACTTAAGGGGGCTGAATAATTTTGCACGCCCAATTTTTCAGTTTTTGTATGTTAAAAAAGTTTGAAATATCCAATAAATGTCGTTCCACTTCATGATTGTGTCCCACTTGTTGTTGATTCTTCACAAAAAAATACAGTTTTATATCTTTATGTTTGAAGCCTGAAATGTGGCAAAAGGTCGCAAAGTTCAAGGGGGCCGAATACTTTCGCAAGGCACTGTATTTCCTTCCATGTTTAATATTGTTATTGTGTTGCATTAACAGTTTCATCATCTGTCCTGAGGTAGGGTGTTTCCATAGAGGAGGTGCTTTGCATCGACAGCTCATGCTTCAGTGCTCTGGGAGTGTTTATAGCCCTGTGAACTTCAGACTGCAGGACTGAGATCTGTCCTGACACTTTAGGACTTCAGTGTTATCATTGTTGTGTTCAGTCTGTTGTCTTCTCAGAGCCACAGATGATGAGGAAGATGATGAAGATGATATCACTGATTCCACTGCTGATCACACTTGGGTTCCTGACTCAGGGTGAGAAAGTCTGCTCTCTGACCTTTCTGAACTGCCATCTTCAGAGAGCATCAGTTAAGAACCAGAGAAGTTTTGGCAACAGGAATTTGAGAAGCCTCTACCATACTGCTTGTACATGGTGAGAGATTACCGTTATTTTATATGGATTCTGTTGACTTGTTCTCCACCTCTCATTTCTAGAATCGTCAGCTGGAGTTGTGACTCAGTCTCCTACGGTCAAGTCTGTTCGTCTGGGAGAGACTGTATATCTGAGCTGCACAGCCAGTAAGGGGGTGGATGATGACCTGAGCTGGTACCTGCAGAAACCTGGACAGTCCCCTCAACTCCTATTCTATAAAATAAGTCAACGTCATTCTGAAACTCCTGGTCATTTCAGTAGCAGTGGATCTCAACCAGATTTTACTCTGACCATCAGTGTAGTCCAGGCTGAGGATGTAGGAGATTACTACTGCATGGGTTCGTACACTGATGGGAGCACACAGTGATTTAGAGTCGTACAAAAACCTCCCTCAGTCAGACTGCCCAGAAACTGTACTGCTACAGCTGGGACCTTAAACAGGTGCTGAGGAACAACAGACTATGACATGAAACACTGAACACAGACTTAAGAGCCTCACACAGCACTGTTATTCTGGTTACTCATGACAGGATCATAGTTCACCCAACCACCTCCTCTACACAACCACAACCATAACTTCACCTCTGGAATGTTCAGATATAAATGAATTGCGTAGAACAGACATCATTATATCTGTCAAGTGAAACAGGAAGTGTTACCTCTATTCATTACATATATTTCTTTAATCTTCTAAACGTTTCACCTCACTGAATGCAGGCTTGATTTGCATGGTCAGGGTGGGATGGTTTTGCTTCTCCCAGAATAGAGAATTTCTGTCCCCAGGGGGTCAGACAGACAGAACGAGAGAGAGAGAGAGAGAGAGAGAGAGAGATTGAAAAAGCAGAACACACATTCAACACATAGTCATTACAGGACAGATGTCACACTGTAGTTTACTCACATTAGGAAGATAAATATAAATCTGACAAAGAATTAGATCTAGCTGTAGATACATTTCCATTTGTTGTCACAGTAAATAAATGTGTCAACTAATCCTTCATGTTATTTTCCAAATCCAACTTTATTAGAACTGAGGCAGACCGCAACATCACAGTAACAGTCTGAGTACAGAACACATTGAAGTCTCCGGTAATCTATACAATACACATTACTACCCAGGATGTGGTCTCCCCAGCAGTACTAGAGTTTACTCAGTACACTACTCTAACACTCTAACACACTACTACTGCTCCAACCAGGCCCCAGACCAGACCAGAGCCTCGTCTACTCCTGCTTCCCCAGACAGAGCTCCTGTTGTGGGCCTCCTCCAGTAGGTCCTAGACCAGACACTGGCTCCTACGTAGGGGGGAGGCCTGGGTGTGTTGGAAGTGGGAGACCCTGCAGGTGTAGAGCTCTCCCTGCTCCCAGCCTGCCTTGCTCAGGGTCAGGATGCTGCTGCGCCTGTAAAGGCCTTCCTTCTCTTCTTCTGGACTGGTCCTGACCCCCTGGCTCACCTCCAGCCCGTCCACCTCCCAGCTCACCAGCGCCCCCTGAGGGGAGTAGTCAGTCAGCAGACAGGCCAATGAGGCAGAGCCTCCAGAGAGCTGCTCAGAGGAGGGGGGGAGCAGAGACACTGTGGGACTGACAGTAGGACCAGCTGGAGAGAAGAGCACATTTTAATGTTACATTCCAGAGGAGAGAGAAATAGAGTTCTATAAAATACACAACTTATTAAGGTTCACAGAGAACACCTCACAACTCAACAACAATTACATCAATGCACAATAAAGTACATCACTGTTGCTGAGTTTTTATTTATCCATGTATTTTCATGTATATTTGCTGTACTAGGGACAAAGACCCCATTCTTTAAGGATCTTATCGCTCAATAACACTGCTGGAAGCAGATATTAAGTAACTTTATACTCTGCTGTGTGTTGTGGTGCACCTTCCATGTCCCTTACTTCAATAAGGCGTTTAAAAGGTCAGTCTGCTGTTCAAACAACAACAACAAAATTGAACCTCTCTCAAGTTCATGACAGAACTACGGATGTAAGAAAATGTATGTAGCAATCACAGATTGCCCATTTAAAGTCAGTCCACTTCACAATAATATCAGACAATGAAAGGGACCAGAACTTTTCTGTTATACTAATAACATTCTCTGTGTAATTCACGTGTCATAGCAGGGAACTAAACCTGATTAGCTCTTTGAATAAAAAATCTGTTTATTTTGAATAACTTGTTCAAAGACAGGTTGCTTGGCTGCACAACTGAAAGTCTCCCACAGACGGTAGCTAACATTTTGCCGTCTAATCAACGCAACAGAAACCACGACAACCATGACTCTGATCACCATCTTTATCTGGACACTGGTCTGCTGCTTTCTCAAAGGTCTGTTGTTTTCTAACTCTTACAATGGAAAAATACATGTTGAGTACCTTGTATAATCATTGAAATGGATCTCAATGAATAAATGTACCTTCATAAAATATAATTAAATATAAGTCATATCTTATTCATACTCATTGATCAATTTATATTTTTCTTCTTCAGGATCCAGAGGTCAGGTGACTGTGACTCAGCCTCCTGTAGTGACATTTTCTCCAGGAGACCCCGTCACTCTGACCTGTACAACCAACCCTAAAGTGTACACAGACAGTGATGGAGATGAAGCTGTGTCCTGGTATCAACAGAGACCTGGAGAAGCTCCCAAACTCCTGATAAGATATGCAAAGAAACGGTTAGATGGGATTCCTGCTAGATTCAGTGGCAGTGGGTCTGAGAGGGACTTCACTCTGACCATCAGTGGAGTCCAGGCTGAAGATTCAGCAGTTTACTACTGTCAGAGTCACCACTATCTCTATAGTAAAAACTTGGTCACACAGTGATTTAGAGACGTACAAAAACCCCCTGTACAAAATGACACACATCACTGGTCCACTGAACACAGAACTAAGGGTCTTTACAAACTAGTTTCATAACCCTCCCAACCTCCCATGTCTACAAATATCCCTCCTTATTAGAATGATACAGGTGAAATAGTCCCATTGAGGATGAAAAATCCTTATCGTGACAACATAAGATCATGTGTGAAGCAAGAAGGTTGGTGTGCCTCAATGCTTGGTTGACCAACCAGACACACACAGCTGGCCAACACTTCTGTGGAGCAGTATTGAGTGTGTGTGTAAGTGCATGCGTGTGTTTGACTGAGAGAGAGCACTGTGAAACAGAAACTTAGATTTGCATGGCCCCTCTCCCAGAATAGAGCAGTACACTCCCCAGATGTTCCCCCAACCTTAACACCACACCAGCACTAGACCAGAGGAGGTCAAAGATCAGTCAGAGGTTAGATGTCAGCCACAGGTAATTTTATAGGTCATTGCACTAGTCTTGTGTGTTGTGCACAGGAAGAGTTTGGACACAGGACGTCAGCCAGACTGGTAAAGGTCAAAGATTAAAAAGACAGAAGTCAGAGAGTCAGTTCAACCCCAACATGCCACCGGACTGCCTGTCACTTTATTGCAGTCAGCTTTCTGTTTTCTTGCCAAAGAGACTAGTTGACAAGAGCACCATTTACTAAGGTCAAATTGTACATCCCTAGTGCCCTCTAGAATGGCATGAGGAAGTATTAGATAACTAGTGATCTACATCTGAAGATGGAAGTCCTTCATCCCAGTCTAGAATACCTCCAGGGTCATTGACAGGTCAGCCAGTGGCAAAGGTCAGCAGTTCCAAAGTCACATGCTCAGACACACATACAACCTCCTAATGCCTCCACCAGTACCTGTCCTGTACCACACTGGGGCATCTCCCAGACCTAACCCTGAGTAAACTAGACTAGACGTCCATCAGAGGACAACATTCACCTCCAGGTGATACAGTGCCTTGCAAAAGTATTCATCCCCCTTGACGTTTTTCCTATTCTGTTGCATTTTATTTGGATTTCATGTAATGAACATACACAAAATTGTCAAAATTGGTGAAGTGAAATTCAACAAAAATGTAAATAAAAAAATTAACTGAAAAGTGATAGGTTCATATGTATTTACCCCCTTTGCTCTGAAGCCTCTAAATAAGATCTGGTGCAACCAATTACCTTCAGAAGTCACATAATTAGTTAAATAAAGTCCACCTTTGTGCACTCTAAGTGTCACATGATCTCAGTATATATACACCTGTTCTGAAAGGCCCCAGAGTCTGCAACCCCACTAAGCAAGGGGTACCACTAAGCAAGTGGCACCATGAAGTCCAAGGAGCTCTCCAAACAGGTCAGGGACAAAGTAGTGGAGAAGTACAGATCAGGGTTGGGTTATAAAAAATATCTGAAACTTTGAACATCCCACGGAGCACCATTAAATCCATTATTAAAAAATGGAAAGAATATGGCACCACAACAAACCTGCCAAGAGAGGGCCGTCCACCAAAACTCACGGACCCGGGGAAGGAAGGCATTAATCAGAGAGGCAACAAAGAGACCAGTGATAACCCTGAATGTGCTGCAAAACTCGACAGCGGAGATTGGAGTATCTGTCCATAGGACCACTTTAAACCGTACACTCCACAGAGCTGGGCTTTACGGAAGAATGGCCGGAAAAAAAGCCATTGCTTAAAGAAAAAAACAAGTAAACACGTTTGGTGTTCGCCAAAAGGCATGTGGGAGACTCCCCAAACTTATGGAAGTAGGTACTCGTGTCAGATGAGACTAAAATTGAGCTTTATGGCCATCAAGGAAAACACTGTCTGGTGCAAACCCAACACCTCTCATCACTCTGAGAACACCAACCTCACAGTGGAGCATGGTGTTGGCATTATCATGCTGTGGGGATGTTTTTCATCAGCAGGGACTGGGAAACTGGTCAGAATTGAAGGAATGTTGGATTGCGCCAAATACAGGGAAATCTGTTTGTCTTTAAGATATTTTTTTATTACCTTTATTTAACTAGGCAAGTCCGTGAAGAACAACTTCTTATTTTCAATAACAGCCTAGGAACAGCCCCTGCCTTGTTCAGGGGCAGAACAACAGATTTTTACCTTGTCAGCTCAGGGATTTGATCTAACAAGCTTGCAGTTACTAGTCCAATGCTCTAACCACTAGGCTACCGTCTGCCCCCCCACCTCAATTTGAAACTGGGATGGAGGTTCAGCTTCCAGCAGGACAATGACCCTAAGTATATTGCTAAAGCAGCACTTGAGTGGTTTAAGGGGAAACATTTAAATGCCTTGGAAAGCCCAGACCTTAATCCAATTGACAATCTATGGTATGATTTATAGAATGCTGTACACCACATTTATTTAACCAGGTAGGCCAGTTGAGAACAAGTCCTCATTTACAACACATTTACAAGTATGTCTGACCTAGCACGGTCATAGGTCAGATTTGAAAGGTTGCACATTGCCTCTATGCCAGAAAGTTTCAGGCATTACAGCACATTACCATTCCTTAAATCACTGGAGTCTGAAGCAATGTATTTTCTCTGTATCCCATAACTAGGAGATCTGTCACATCGTTATTGACATTCATAAAAGCCTCATAGTGCTTATGAAGGTGGACAAACTTTGTTGTAGTGGTTCCATGTTGAACTTGTTGATTTTCGTCTGTGTAGCCTACACAAACACAAATCAAACCAAAATGTTAAAGTAAACAAGCGTAAAACACGCGTCACTACAGACCCAGGCTCGATCCCAGGCTGTGTCACACCCTACTGGGAGTCCCATAGGGCGGCACACAACTGGCCCAGCGTCTTCCGGGTTAGGGGAGGGTTTGGCCAGGGGGGCTTTACTTGGCTCCTCGAGCTCTAGCGACTCCTTGTGGCGGGCCAGGTGCCTGCAGGCTGACTTCGATTGTCAGCTGAACGGTGTTTCCGCCAACACAATGGTTAAGCTGGCGGGTGTTTAGGAGTGTGGTTTGTCGGGTCATGTTTTGGAGGACGCATGACTCGAAATTCGCCTCTCCCGAACCCGTTTGGGGATTTGCAGCGATGTGACGATATCGAGATTGGATATGATGAAATTGGGGAGAAAAAGGGGGGTAAAAAATAAAAAATAAAGGTACAACATTTAGTTTGGTTAAAGTTTGTTGTATTATCCGTGCGCGCCTACAAGCTGCTGGGCATATTTTTCTTGGAGAAAAGAAAGAGCGAGTGGGAGGAGTGTGATTAAGATACAACCAATCAGAAAACGCTTTTGTTGCCACCTAGTTTTTTTACATCAAGTTTTTATTTCATTTCATAAGATTCATACAATACAAAGTAATACACATTTGTATCATTTACATTTACATGACATTTTATTCAATTAGCAGACATTCTTATCCAGAACATCTTAGTCCATTCATTTTAAGATAGCTTGGTGAGACAACCACAATAATTAAGCACATTATGCATACAATGATTAATGAAGTCTCTGATTTGAGCCTAAATTCACCCAAATTCACTGCAAAATGCTTTTTCATTCAATGATGTCATATGTTATCAGAATGCATATGGGCAGAGTAAGACATTGTCATTTGCAGCAAATATCAATATTGACAATTGTGCCATTTTACTGTCAACAACAGAAATATAAAGCAATTCACATGATTATTATTTACAGTTTATTATTCTGTCCTGAGGTAGGGTGTTTCCATAGAGGAGGTGCTTTGCATTGGCAGCTCATGCTTCAGTGCTCTGGGAGTGTTTATAGCCCTGTGAGTTTCAGACTGCATGACTGAGATCTGTCCATCAACACAACAGAAACCACGGCAACCATGACTCTGATCACCATCTTCATCTGGACACTGGTCTGCTGCTGTCTCAAAGGTCTGTTGTTTTATAACTCTTACAATGGAAAAATACATGTTGAGTACCTTGTATAATCATTGAAATGGATCTCAATTAATAAATGTCCCTGCATGAAATATTATGAAATATAAATTATCTGTTATTAATACTCTATTCATTTATATTTTTCCTCTGTAGGATCCAGAGGTCAGGTGACTGTGACTCAGCCTCCTATAGTGACATTTTCTCCAGGAGACCCTGTCACTCTGACCTGTACAACCAACCCGAAAGTGTACAAATGGAGTGATGGAAATGAGGGTGTGTTCTGGTATCAACAGAGACCTGGAGAAGCTCCCAAACTCCTGATAAGATACGTAAAGACACGGTTAGATGGGATTCCTGCTAGATTCAGTGGCAGTGGGTCTGAGAGGGACTTCACTCTGACCATCAGTGGAGTCCAGGCTGAAGATGCTGCAGTTTACTACTGTCAGAGTTACCACGGTAGTACTGTGTTCACACAGTGATTTAGAGCCGTACAAAAACCTCCTGTACAAAATGACACACATCACTGGTCCACTGAGCACAGAACTAAAGGTCTTGTTATATGACATCACCAAGTATAAACACTTTACTAACTCGCAGAAACAATGGTTACAAACTAGTATCATAACTCTTCCAACCTCCAAAAAAAAAAAAAAAAAGTTGGTATGCCACAGTGATTGGTTGGTCAACCAGACACACACAGCTGGCCAACACATCTGTGGAGCAGTATTGAGTGTGTAAGTGCATGACTGTGTGTGACAGAGAGAGAGCCCTGTGAAACAGAAACTTAGATTTGCATGGCCCCTATCCCAGAATAGAGCAGTACACTCCCCAGATGTTCCCCCATCCTTAACACCCCACCAGCGCTAGACCAGAGGAGGTCAAAGATCAAAGTCAGAGGTTAGATGTCAGTCACAGGTCATTTTATAGGTCACTGCACTAGTCTTGTGTGGTGTAGACAGGAAGAGGTTGGACACCGGACGTCAGCCAGACTGGTAGAGGTCAAAGATTTTTAAAAGTCAGAGGTCAGTTCCCCAGGGAAGAGAGTAATTCCAACCCCAACATGCCACCAGACTGCCTGTCACTTTGTTCTAGTCAGCTTTTAGTTAGAGACTAGATGATGAGAGCACCATTTACTAAGGTCACATTTTACATCCCTAGTGCCCACTAGAATGGCATGAGGAAGTATTAGATAAGTAGTGATGTACATCTGAAGATTCATCATGAATTCATCAGGAATCAGCACTGAGACAGATTCAACATTGATTCATCAGGAATCAGCACTGAGACAGATTAATCATGAATTCATCAGGAATCAGTACTGAGACAGATTCATCATTAATTCAACAGGAATCAGCACTGAGACAGATTCATCAGGAATCAGCACTGAGCCAGTTTCATCATGAATTCATCAGGAATCAGCACTAAGACAGATTCATCATGAATTAATCAGGAATCAGCACTGAGACAGTTTCATCCTGAATTCACCAGGAATCAGCACTGAGACAGTTTCATCCTGAATTCACCAGGAATCAGCACTGAGCCAGATTCAACATTAATTCATCATGAATCAGCACTGAGACAGTTTCATCAGGAATTCATCAGGAATCAGCACTGAGTCAGTTTCATCATGAATTCATCATGAATCAGCACTGAGCCAGTTTCATCATGAATTCATCGTGAATCAGCACTGAGACAGATTCATCAGGAATTCATCATGAATCAGCACTGAGCCAGTTTCATCATTTATTCATCAGGAATCAGCACTGAGCCAGATGGAAGTCTTCATCTCAGTTTAGAATTCCTCCAGGGTCACTGACAGGTCAGCCAGTGGCAAAGGTCAACAGTTCCAAAATCACATGCTCAGACACACACAACCTACTAATGCCTCCACCTGTACCTGTCCTGTACCACACTGGGGCATCTCCCAGACCTAACCCTGAGTAAACTAGACTAGATATCAGATAGAGGATAACATTCACCTCTAGCTGATATGTCTGACCTAGCAAGGTCAAGAATCTGATATAAATGGGTTCTTACACGCTAAGAATTCTTTATTACACCATATTGGAGAGTATAAATGCCATTTAAGATTAGATCTCATATGTTTCTCTGTATTTATTTATTTAATTAGGCAAGTCAGTAAAGAACAAATTGTTATTTACAATGACGGCCTACACCGGACAAACCCGGGCCAATTGTGCGCTCCCCAATGGGATTCCCAATCACAGGCCGGATGTGATACAGCCTGGAGTCAAACCAGGGTGTCTGTAGTAACGCCTCTAGCACTGAGATGCAAAACCTTAGACCACTGTGCCACTCAGGAGCCCTGTAGCTTTCCACACATTTACTGAATATGCTATAATGGATCCAAACAATAAGTCCACCTGATGCTTTTGTTCTCTGTAATGTTGCATATTCAATCTGTGGTCTCTTTCTCCCCCAAATGAACAACTTTATTACAGAGTCATTTTTAGACCAATAGTCGATAGGAGGCGGCAGTGGGAACATGGACCTCATAAAATTGATACGAAGGAGGACATTCATTTTAATCATTGAGATTCTAGCATGTAAAGAAGTGGCCATAGCAGACACATCTTTTTATGTATTTCTGGATATTCTGAAAGGTTTCTAAGTAGTTCTTCCTGAAAGTAGTGTGAATAGAGGGGGTTAAGTAATGTCTAAGTAGTTCTTCCTGAAAGTAGTGTGAATAGAGGGGGTTAAGTAATGTCTAAGTAGTTCTTCCTGAAAGTAGTGTGAATAGAGGGGGTTATTTAATGTCTAAGTAGTTCTTCCTGAAAGTAGTGTGAATAGAGGGGGTTATTTAATGTCTAAGTAGTTCTTCCTGAAAGTAGTGTGAATAGAGGGGGTTATTTAATGTCTAAGTAGTTCTTCCTGAAAGTAGTGTGAATAGAGGGGGTTATTTAATGTCTAAGTAGTTCTTCCTGAAAGTAGTGTGAATAGAGGGGGTTAAGTAATGTCTAAGTAGTTCTTCCTGAAAGTAGTGTGAATAGAGGGGGTTAAGTAATGTCTAAGTAGTTCTTCCTGAAAGTAGTGTGAATAGAGGGGGTTAAGTAATGTCTAAGTAGGTGGTTTGTTTCTTCACTGGGATAAAGGGTGGTAGTTGCTTCCCTTAGCTGAGTTAAGAGGTAGTAGATCTGTTTTAGACCAGTTGATCTTGTAACCAGACCGTGACCTGAATGCTGTGAAAACAGACATTATTGTCTGGAGGGATTTCTGAACCTTTGCAACGTAAAGCAGTATGTCATCTGCATATAGGGAACTTGCTTGTTAAGCCAAGGTTGGAAATGTACTGCCACCTGCCATAATGGAATGTTTCCACATGAGGATAATGCATTGGCTGATTCCTCCTGATGACCTGTATGGAATTATGTGATCATTCCTTAACCCATAGGAAGTCCCACCTAGTTGACTACTTCAAAATGGTGGAATTCCTCAATGGCAATGTCCATGCATAACGGTTATATCCATCTGAGGCCTCAATCATTATTTATGGTCTGAACTGAACTTCAGCATGACGCCATTTTAGCACAAGTCTAGAATATCAAGTATAGAATAGCAATTCACTAGTATTGAATGGATACACTTAAATGTAACTAAATTCTATGGTCAATTACAGGCTTGCCACAGATTTAGGTAAGCTATTTCCTTCCATGTTTAAGATTATTGTGTTTATGTCATTGCATTAACAGTTTCATCATCTGTCCTGAGGTAGGGTATTTCCATAGAGCAGGTGCTTTGCATTGGCAGCTCATTCTTCAGTGCTCTGGGAGTGTTTATAGCCCTGAGAGTTTCACACTTCATGAATTATATCTGTCCTGACAGTACGACTGCAGTGTTATCAGCATTGGGTCCAGTCTGTTCAGTCTTCTCAGAGCCACAGATGATGATGAAGATGATGAAGATGACATCACTGATACCACTGCTGATCATAATGGGGTTCCTGACCCAAGGTTAGAATCTCTCAGCATCTCTCACTGTGGTCTACTGGTTTTAACAGGTTTTAATGGGCCTGTACATGTTTGTACATGGAAAATGTTTTCAATGCTTTTCATCTGGATTATTAAGACGAATCAAAGCTAATTTCTCCATTTCAATTTCAGAGTCATCTGCACAACGTGTCCTGAATCAAGCTGATGAATTGAAGTCAGTTCGTCTGGGAGACAGTGTGTCTATCAAAGCTGTTGCAAGTTCAACTGGTATTGATGATGACATGAGCTGGTACCTGCAGAAACCTGGACAGGCTCCTAAGCTCCTCATCTATACAGTAAAAACCCTTCAGTCTGGAACACCATCTAGATTCAGTGGCAGTAGATCAGGTACTGAGTACACTCTTACAATCAGTGATTTCCAAGCTGAAGATGCAGGAGATTACTATGGTATGGGTAATTATGGCGCCCCAGAGCTTTTCACACAATGATTTAGAGTCGTACAAAAACCTTCCTCAGTCAGACTGTACAGAGACTGTACTGCTGCAGCTGGGACCTACTGCAGGTGTTGAGGAACAACAGACTATGATATGAAACACTGGTTCACTGAACACACAACTCAGGTCCTGGTTATATGACATCACCAAGCATAAATAACCACTACTTTACCACACATGGTCAGATAATGTGGTTCCCAGAATAGAGCACCTCTGTCCCCTGATATTCATAACCACCACTTTACCCCCATTCTGAAAATCTGGTTACAACTCACAAATTAATCTCAAATTCACAAAATAGTTTAGTCATGATCAAAACTAACAACTATATCCCATAACCTCCTCCCATGTCTATAATGGTCAGATGATGTGGTTCAGCTCCTGTCCCCAGATATTCACTGTCCCAAGGGGATCTATTCACTACCCACCCTCCCTCACCCCCTACCCACCCTCTCTCACCCCCTTCCAACCTTCTAATGTTCAGTTAGTTTTTGTTTAGTCTTTGTTTAACCACAAGTCCACAGATATTCACTTCTATTTCTTTACATAATACAAATCAGGGACACCTTGTTTGACATTAATACAAAGTATTTTATTTAGTTAACATTTCCAATCTGAATGCAGAAGCAATAAAACACAGGTACAGATTTAAAGATGCAGAATCCCAGATTGATGACCAGAGATGAAGCTCTAGATAGATATCTAGAATGATAGAATGACAGATAGATGTTCTCTGTGTACAGGGTGTCTACTGGGAGCAGTGGTGTGGCTCCAGTGTGTGAGTGACGGGGGTCTGGTCCTTTAGGGTGGCCTCACAGGTGACTGAGCCAGCCTTCCTCCACTGGTCAGTGGGGAGGGTGAGACTGCTGCTCCAGCTGTAGTGACTGTCCTTCTCCAGGACCTCCAGACTCTGGCTGCCCTGCAAGGCCCCCCCGGCCCCCAGCCTCCAACCCAGCTTCCAGCCCTCCGGGAAGCCCCTGTTGGCCAGGCACACTAGGGCCACATTCCCCTGGTCCTGCTCCTCACTGGAGGGAAGTAGGACAATCAGGGAGGGAGGTACCACACCCACTAGGAGAGAGAAGATGAGGAGGGAGAGATGGAGAGATGACATGTAAGGGTTAAACTGGACAAGACCTTGAAGAACTTTCAGCAACTTTAATATGAAGAAACAAATATGATATTCGTATTGTATAAAATAGTCTGTGAAAAAGGCAAGTTATATATAAATATATTTTACACACTCTTTAACTTCCCTCCAATATCATCGATGAAGCAACACCACACACTACAGTCAGTGATGCATTAAAGTACAGAAAGGAAACTGACTTGCTTACAAAATAAAATGTTTAACAATGCTGCTGAACTGTTTTTGTGTATTTAAAGACATCGAACACATCAAACTATTATCTTTTGGCATATTAGGTTGTCCTCCTTGAATGATCATTAGGGTATGTGGAAACACACTCGGAATCAAATAAATTCAACAAATCAAATAAATTAAACATTAAAAACTACAACTTTTTCTGAATAATGACTTTTTGTGACTTTATAAATGTTCAATTTAATTTATTATAAAAAGGATGAATCTCTTGTACTTACAGTCAACAATGAGTTTGGTGCCTCCACCGAAAGTGTACCACAGTGACACAGACTCATTGAACAGCCGTACAAAAACCTCCTGCACTTTACACACACCAGTAACTCTCTACACAACACACATTCAACCCTACCACTGATTGTCTGTCAAAAACAGCATGTGTAGGTCATAACTTTTCAAATTAGTTTAAGTTTGATATTTTAGATTATTACTTTTTGCTGAATTCCCCCCTGACTATAAAATATAAATGTTGGAGATGTGTAATATCTCTGACAAACTCACTAAGTATAAGAAGCAGCCATGTAGAATAGAAATACACCAGTATTTAATGAATAAAGTTACATGTAACTAAATACTGTAGTCAATTCCAGGCCTTCAAACAGATTCAGGTAAGCTATTTCCTTCCATGTTTAATATTGTTATTGTGTTGCATTAACAGTTTCATCATCTGTCCTGAGGTAGGGTGTTTCCATAGAGGAGGTGCTTTGCATTGGCAGCTCATGCTTCAGTGCTCTGGGAGTGTTTATAGCCCTGTGAGTTTCAGACTGCATGACTGAGATCTGTCCATCAACACAACAGAAACCACGGCAACCATGACTCTGATCACCATCTTCATCTGGACACTGGTCTGCTGCTGTCTCAAAGGTCTGTTGTTTTATAACTCTTACAATGGAAAAATACATGTTGAGTACCTTGTATAATCATTGAAATGGATCTCAATGAATAAATGTACCTTCATAAAATATAATTAAATATAAGTCATATCTTATTCATACTCATTGATCAATTTATATTTTTCTTCTTCAGGATCCAGAGGTCAGGTGACTGTGACTCAGCCTCCTGTAGTGACATTTTCTCCAGGAGACCCCGTCACTCTGACCTGTACAACCAACCCTAAAGTGTACAGATACAGTGATGGAGATGAGGGTGCGTTCTGGTATCAAAAGAGACCTGGAGAAGCTCCCAAACTCCTGATAAGATATGCAAAGAAACGGTTAGATGGGATTCCTGCTAGATTCAGTGGCAGTGGGTCTGAGAGGGACTTCACTCTGACCATCAGTGGAGTCCAGGCTGAAGATTCAGCAGTTTACTACTGTCAGAGTTTCCACTATCTCAATAGTAATAATGTGTTCACACAGTGATTTAGAGCCGTACAAAAACCTCCTGTACAAAATGACACACATCACTGGTCCACTGAACACAGAACTAAAGGTCTTGTTATATGAGACCAAGTATAAGCACTTTACTATCTCACAGAAATAATGGTTACAAACTAATATAGTTTCCTAACCCTTCCAACCTTCCATGTCTACAAATGTTCCTTCTTATCAGGAAGATGCAGGTAAAATTGTCCTATTGAGGGATGAATAATCCATATCATGTCAACATAAAATCAACATAAAATCAACATAAAATAATGTGTGTTGGTGTGCCTCAACACACACAGCTGGCCAACACTTCAGGGGAACAGAATGTGTGTGTGTGTGTGTGGAAAGAGCACTGTGAAACAGAAACTTAGATTTCCATGGCTCCTCTCCCAGAAGAGAGCAGAACACTCCACAGATGTTCCCCCATCCTTAACATCCTTAACATGACACCAGAGCTAGACCAGGGGAGGTTGGACAGTGGACACCAGACAGACTGGCAGAGGTCAAAGATCAAAGTCAGAGGTCAGATATTAGTCACGGGTCATTTCATAAGTCAATTCACTAGTCTTGTGGTGTGGTGTGGAAAGGGTTGGGCACCGGAAGTCAGGGAGAGTGGTTGAGTTCAAAGGTCAAAAGGGCAGAGGCGTTGACAGGCCCTCGTCAAGAGAGAAAATGTTGCCGTTTTAAAGCTAATTTCCTGCAATTCTACACATACAGCGCCACGGAAAAGTATTCAGACCTCTTGGATTTCTTCCCATTTTATTGTGTAACATAGTGGGATTAAGATTTTTAAAATCCAACTAAAATATAATCGTTGCGTAAGTATTCAGCCCCTTTGTTTAGTCAAGCCTAAGTTAGTTCAGGAGTAATATCTAGCTTAACAAATCCCATAATAAGATACGTGGACTCACTCTGTGTTAAATAATAGGGGTTGACCAGAACTTGGAATTACTAACCCTTCCTCTGTCCCTCTTAACCAGAGTGACTTGAAGGAGCAATTAGGGTTAAGTGCCTTGCACAAGGGCACATTGACAGGGATTTTGTCTAATGCCCCATAAAGAAGGGCAGTGATTGGTAGATGGGTAACAATAACAAATCAGACATTGAATATCTCTTTAAGCATGGTCAAGTTAATAATGATGCTGTGGATGATGTATTAAACCAGCCAGACACATCAAAGATACAGTCATCCAGTTTATCCTGAACTGAGCTGCAGGACAGGAAGGAAACTGCTCAGCGATTTTACCATGAGGAAATTGGTGATTTTAGAACAGCGACAGATTCAGTGGCTGTGATGGGAGAGAACTGAGGATGGATCAACAACATTGTAGGGACTCCACAATAATGACCTAAATGACAGAGTGAAAAGAAGAATACAGATATAGACAATAATAACATTCCAAAACATGCATCTTGTACGTAACAAGGCACTATAGTAACACTGCAAAAAGAACACACCAAAGGAATACACCTTTTGGCCTAAAGCCTTATGTCTGGGGCAAATCCAACACAACATGTCACTGAGTAACTGCCTCCTTATTTTCAAGCTTGGTGGTGGCTGCATCATGGTATGGGTATGCTTGACATCGGCAAATACTGGGGAGTTTTTCTGGATAAAAAGACACAAAATGGAACTAAGCACAGGTAAAATTGCTTCAGTCTGCTTTACACCAGAGACTGGAGAGGAATTCACCTTTCAGCAGGACAATAACAAAAAACACGAGGCCAAATCTACACTGGAGTTGCTCACCAAGAAGACAATGAATGTTCCTGAATGGCCAAGATACAGTTTTGACTTAAACCTGCTTGAAAATCGATGGAAAGTTTTGAAAATTGCTGTATAGCCATGATCCCCAACATCATGACAGAGTTTGAAGAATTTTTAAAAGAAAAATGGGCAAATAATGCACAATGCAGGTGTGTAAAGCTCTTAGAGACTTACCTAAGGAGTTTCACAGGTGTAATAGATGCCAAAGGTGACTCAGGCAGCTGAATACTTATGCAATGACTATATTTTAGTATCAGTCTTTACAAAATATAAAAATGTTCTGCCACTTTGTGGAGCTTGCTGACAACAACATTTAAATTAAAAACAACATTTCTATTAAATCCATTTTAATCCCAGATTGTAACACAATAAAATGTGAAGAAATCCTAGGGGTCTGAATACTTTTGCAAGGCCCTGTATTGCCATGGGGCAGACAGAAAAGAGTGCAGTTTTATACATAATAATTATACATTTTGCAATCAGGCTGAGATAATGTTTGATTTATTAATGCTAGTTTCCTGAAATACTACACATTTTGCCTTGGGGCAGAGACAAATGTTTTATTTATTAAAGCTAGTTTCCTGAAATACTACACATTCTGCCTTGGGGCAGAGAGAATTTGGCATTTTAAAATCATTTCCTGTAATTCTAAACATTTATGCAATGGGTTGTGATGTGTTTATATCTTATCTGAGGAGGGTGGGGTGACCATAGAGCTTGGATCAAACTATAGTGGTTAAAACAATAGGATTCTAATATCCCATAAGTCATTGCAAT
>NC_143028.1:10842500-10860000 GCF_057628025.1 Oncorhynchus mykiss | reverse complement strand
TCTAGTTAAGACGCCGTACAACAACCTCCTTCACACAAGAGTGAGCACACCCTGCACTAACAGAACCACTCATACAGCTCCACACAGCGTTGTACAACTTTACTATACTCATAAAGCATTACACATCTTCACATACAACTACAGTATTTGACACTCTTAATATAGGAAATATTGTAGCAAGCAATACTCATGTTTTATCATTTACAATTACATGACATTTTATTCATTTAGCAGACATTCTTATCCAGAGCACCTCTGTGCATTCATCTTAAGATAGCTAGGTGGGACAACCACAAAAATTAAGCACATTATGTGCACATTATATACAGCATTCTATGATTAATGAAGTCTCTGATTTGAGCTCCTTAATGTCTCCACCCAAATGTTTTTAACTCCAATGATGTCATATGTTATCAGAATGCATATGGGCAGAGTAAGACATTGTCATTTGCGACGAATATCAGTATTGACAATTGTGCCATTTTACTGTCAACAACAGAAATATAAAGCAATTCACATGATGATTATTTGCAGTTTATTATTCTGTCCTGAGGATGGGTGTTTCCATAGAGGAGGTGCTTTGCATTGGCAGCTCATGCTTCAGTGCTCTGGGAGTGTTTATAGCCCTGTGAGTTTCAGACTACAGGACTGAGATCTGTCCATCAACACAACAGAAACCACGGCAACCATGACTCTGATCACCATCTTCATCTGGACACTGGTCTGCTGCTGTCTCAAAGGTCTGTTGTTTTATAACTCTTACAATGGAAAAATACATGTTGAGTACCTTGTATAATCATTGAAATGGATCTTAATGAATAAACATCCCTGTATAAAATATGATGAAATATAAATGATTTGTTATTTATACTCGTTGATCAATTCATATTCTTCCTCTTCAGGATCCAGAGGTCAGGTGACTGTGACTCAGCCTCCTGTAGTGACATTTTCTCCAGGAGACCCTGTGACTCTAACCTGTACAACCAACCCTAAAGTGCACAGATACAGTGATGGAGATGAGGGTGCGTTCTGGTATCAACAGAGACCTGGAGAAGCTCCCAAACTCCTGATAAGATATGCAAAGAAACGGTTAGATGGGATTCCTGCTAGATTCAGTGGCAGTGGGTCTGAGAGGGACTTCACTCTGACCATCAGTGGAGTCCAGGCTGAAGATGCAGCAGTTTACTACTGTCAGAGTTACCACAGTGGTAATGTGTTCACACAATGATTTAGAGCCGTACAAAAACCTCCTGTACAAAATGACACACATCACTGATCCACTGAACACAGAACTAAGGGTCTTGTTATATGACATCACCAAGTATAAACACTTTACTAACTCACAGAAACAATGGTTACAAACTAGTATCATAACTCTTCCAACCTCCAATGTCTACAAATGTCCTCAGGAAGATACAGGTGAAATAGTCCCATAGACTATAAAAAAAGTTGGTATGCCACAGTGATTGGTTGGTCAACCAGACACACACAGCTGGCTAACACATCTGTGGAGCAGTATTGAGTGTGTAAGTGCATGACTGTGTGTGACAGAGAGAGAGCCCTGTGAAACAGAAACTTAGATTTGCATGGCCCCTATCCCAGAATAGAGCAGTACACTCCCCAGATGTTCCCCCATCCTTAACACCCCACCAGCGCTAGACCAGAGGAGGTCAAAGATCAAAGTCAGAGGTTAGATGTCAGTCACAGGTCCTTTTATAGGTCACTGCACTAGTCTTGTGTGGTGTACACAGGAAGAGGTTGGACACCGGACGTCAGCCAGACTGGTAGAGGTCAAAGATTTTAAAAAGTCAGAGGTCAGTTCCCCAGGGAAGAGAGTCATTCCAAACCCAACATGCCACCAGACTGCCTGTCACTTTGTTCTAGTCAGCTTTTAGTTAGAGACTAGATGATGAGAGCACCATTTACTAAGGTCACATTTTACATCCCTAGTGCCCACTAGAATGGCATGAGGAAGTATTAGATAACTAGTGATGTACATCTGAAGATTCATCATGAATTCATCAGGAATCAACACTGAGACAGATTCAACATTAATTCACCAGGAATCAGCACTGAGACAGATTCATCATGAATTCATCAGGAATCAGTACTGAGACAGATTCATCATGAATTCATCAGGAATCAGCACTGAGACAGATTCATCATGAATTCATCAGGAATCAGCACTGAGACAGATTCATCAGGAATCAGCACTGAGCCAGTTTCATCATGAATTCATCAGGAATCAGCACTGAGACAGATTCAACATTAATTCATCAGAAATCAGCACTGAGACAGATTCATCATGAATTCATCAGGAATCAGTACTGAGACAGATTCATCATGAATTCATCAGGAATCAGCACTGAGACAGATTCATCATGAATTCATCAGGAATCAGCACTGAGACAGATTCATCAGGAATCAGCACTGAGCCAGTTTCATCATGAATTCATCAGGAATCAGCACTGAGCCAGATTCAACATTAATTCATCATGAATCAGCACTGAGCCAGATTCATCAGGAATTCATCATGAATCAGCACTGAGACAGTTTCATCATGAATTCATCATGAATCAGCACTGAGACAGATTCATCAGGAATCAGCACTGAGCCAGTTTCATTCTGAATTCACCAGGAATCAGCACTGAGCCAGATTCAACATTAATTCATCATGAATCAGCACTGAGCCAGTTTCATCAGGAATTCATCATGAATCAGCACTGAGACAGTTTCATCATGAATTCATCATGAATCAGCACTGAGACAGATGGAAGTCTTCATCTCAGTTTAGAATACCTCCAGGGTCACTGACAGGTCAGCCAGTGGCAAAGGTCAACAGTTCCAAAATCACATGCTCAGACACACACAACCTCCTAATGCCTCCACCAGTACCTGTCCTGTACCACACTGGGGCATCTCCCAGACCTAACCCTGAGTAAACTAGACTAGATATCAGACAGAGGATAACATTCACCTCTAGCTGATATGTCTGACCTAGCAAGGTCAAGAATCTGATATAAATGGGTTCTTACACGCTAAGAATTCTTTATTACATCATATTGGAGAGTATAAATGCCATTTAAGATTAGATCTCATATGTTTCTCTGTATTTATTTATTTAATTAGGCAAGTCAGTAAAGAACAAATTGTTATTTACAATGACGGCCTACAATGGACAAACCCGGGCCAATTGTGCGCTCCCCTATGGGATTCCCAATCACAGGCCGGACGTGATACAGCCTGGAGTCAAACCAGGGTGTCTGTAGTAACGCCTCTAGCACTGAGATGCAAAACCTTAGACCACTGTGCCACTCAAGAGCCCTGTAGCTTTCCACACATTTACTGAATATGCTATAATGGATCCAAACAATAAGTCCACCTGATGCTTTTGTTCTCTGTAATGTTGCATATTCAATATGTGGTCTCTTTCTCCCCCAAATGAACAACTTCATTACAGAGTCAAGTTTAGACCAATAGTCTATAGGAGGCGGCAGTGGTAACATGGAACTCGTAAAATTGATACGAAGGAGGACATTCATTTTAATCATTGAGATTCTAGCATGTAAAGAAGTGGCCATAGCAGACCATCTTTTTATGTATTTCTGGATATTCTGAAAGGTTTCTAAGTAGTTCTTCCTGAAAGTAGTGTGAATAGAGGGGGTTATCTAATGTCTAAGTAGTTCTTCCTGAAAGTAGTGTGAATAGAGGGGGTTAAGTAATGTCTAAGTAGTTCTTCCTGAAAGTAGTGTGAATAGACGGGGTTAAGTAATGTCTAAGTAGTTCTTCCTGAAAGTAGTGTGAATAGAGGGGGTTAAGTAATGTCTAAGTAGTTCTTCCTGAAAGTAGTGTGAATAGAGGGGGTTAAGTAATGTCTAAGTAGTTCTTCCTGAAAGTAGTGTGAATAGAGGGGGTTAAGTAATGTCTAAGTAGTTCTTCCTGAAAGTAGTGTGAATAGAGGGGGTTAAGTAATGTCTAAGTAGTTCTTCTTGAAAGTAGTGTGAATAGAGGGGGTTAAGTAATGTCTAAGTAGTTCTTCCTGAAAGTAGTGTGAATAGAGGGGGTTAAGTAATGTCTAAGTAGTTCTTCCTGAAAGTAGTGTGAATAGAGGGGGTTATTTAATGTCTAAGTAGTTCTTCCTGAAAGTAGTGTGAATAGAGGGGGTTATTTAATGTCTAAGTAGTTCTTCCTGAAAGTAGTGTGAATAGAGGGGGTTATTTAATGTCTAAGTAGTTCTTCCTGAAAGTAGTGTGAATAGAGGGGGTTATTTAATGTCTAAGTAGTTCTTCCTGAAAGTAGTGTGAATAGAGGGGGTTAAGTAATGTCTAAGTAGTTCTTCCTGAAAGTAGTGTGAATAGAGGGGGTTAAGTAATGTCTAAGTAGTTCTTCCTGAAAGTAGTGTGAATAGAGGGGGTTAAGTAATGTCTAAGTAGGTGGTTTGTTTCTTCACTGGGATAAAGGGTGGTAGTTGCTTCCCTTAGCTGAGTAAAGAGGTAGTAGATCTGTTTTAGACCAGTTGATCTTGTAACCAGACCGTGACCTGAATGCTGTGAAAACAGACATTATTGTCTGGAGGGATTTCTGAACCTTTGCAACGTAAAGCAGTATGTCATCTGCATATAGGGAACTTGCTTGTTAAGCCAAGGTTGGAAATGTACTGCCACCTGCCATAATGGAATGTTTCCACATGAGGATAATGCATTGGCTGATTCCTCCTGATGACCTGGATGGAATTATGTGATCATTCCTTAACCCATAGGAAGTCCCACCTAGTTGACTACTTCAAAATGGTGGAATTCCTCAATGGCAATGTCCATGCATAACGGTTATATCCATCTGAGGCCTCAATCATTATTTATGGTCTGAACTGAACTTCAGCATGACGCCATTTTAGCACAAGTCTAGAATATCAAGTATAGAATAGCAATTCACTAGTATTGAATGGATACACTTAAATGTAACTAAATTCTATGGTCAATTACAGGCTTGCCACAGATTTAGGTAAGCTATTTCCTTCCATGTTTAAGATTATTGTGTTTATGTCATTGCATTAACAGTTTCATCATCTGTCCTGAGGTAGGGTATTTCCATAGAGCAGGTGCTTTGCATTGGCAGCTCATTCTTCAGTGCTCTGGGAGTGTTTATAGCCCTGAGAGTTTCACACTTCATGAATTATATCTGTCCTGACAGTACGACTGCAGTGTTATCAGCATTGGGTCCAGTCTGTTCAGTCTTCTCAGAGCCACAGATGATGATGAAGATGATGAAGATGACATCACTGATACCACTGCTGATCATAATGGGGTTCCTGACCCAAGGTTAGAATCTCTCAGCATCTCTCACTGTGGTCTACTGGTTTTAACAGGTTTTAATGGGCCTGTACATGTTTGTACATGGAAAATGTTTTCAATGCTTTTCATCTGGATTATTAAGACGAATCAAAGCTAATTTCTCCATTTCAATTTCAGAGTCATCTGCACAACGTGTCCTGAATCAAGCTGATGAATTGAAGTCAGTTCGTCTGGGAGACAGTGTGTCTATCAAAGCTGTTGCAAGTTCAACTGGTATTGATGATGACATGAGCTGGTACCTGCAGAAACCTGGACAGGCTCCTAAGCTCCTCATCTATACAGTAAAAACCCTTCAGTCTGGAACACCATCTAGATTCAGTGGCAGTAGATCAGGTACTGAGTACACTCTTACAATCAGTGATTTCCAAGCTGAAGATGCAGGAGATTACTATGGTATGGGTAATTATGGCGCCCCAGAGCTTTTCACACAATGATTTAGAGTCGTACAAAAACCTTCCTCAGTCAGACTGTACAGAGACTGTACTGCTGCAGCTGGGACCTACTGCAGGTGTTGAGGAACAACAGACTATGATATGAAACACTGGTTCACTGAACACACAACTCAGGTCCTGGTTATATGACATCACCAAGCATAAATAACCACTACTTTACCACACATGGTCAGATAATGTGGTTCCCAGAATAGAGCACCTCTGTCCCCTGATATTCATAACCACCACTTTACCCCCATTCTGAAAATCTGGTTACAACTCACAAATTCATCTCAAATTCACAAAATAGTTTAGTCATGATCAAAACTAACAACTATATCCCATAACCTCCTCCCATGTCTATAATGGTCAGATGATGTGGTTCAGCTCCTGTCCCCAGATATTCACTGTCCCAAGGGGGTCTCTTCACTACCCCTCCCCCTTCCAACCTTCTAATGTTCAGTTAGTCTTTGTTTAGTCTTTGTTTAGTCTTTGTTTAGTCTTTGTTTAACCACAAGTCCACAGATATTCACTTCTATTTCTTTACATAATACAAATCAGGGACACCTTGTTTGACATTAATACAAAGTATTTTATTTAGTTAATATTTCCAATCTGAATGCAGAAGCAATAAAACACAGGTACAGATTTAAAGATGCAGAATCCCAGATTGATGACCAGAGATGAAGCTCTAGATAGATATTTAGAATGATAGAATGACAGATAGGTAGATGTTCTCTGTGTACAGGGTGTCTACTGGGAGCAGTGGTGTGGCTCCAGTGTGTGAGTGACGGGGGTCTGGTCCTTTAGGGTGGCCTCACAGGTGACTGAGCCAGCCTTCCTCCACTGGTCAGTGGGGAGGGTGAGACTGCTGCTCCAGCTGTAGTGACTGTCCTTCTCCAGGACCTCCAGACTCTGGCTGCCCTGCAAGGCCCCCCCGGCCCCCAGCCTCCAACCCAGCTTCCAGCCCTCCGGGAAGCCCCTGTTGGCCAGGCACACTAGGGCCACATTCCCCTGGTCCTGCTCCTCACTGGAGGGAAGTAGGACAATCAGGGAGGGAGGTACCACACCCACTAGGAGAGAGAAGATGAGGAGGGAGAGATGGAGAGATGACATGTAAGGGTTAAACTGGACAAGACCTTGAAGAACTTTCAGCAACTTTAATATGAAGAAACAAATATGATATTCGTATTGTATAAAATAGTCTGTGAAAAAGGCAAGTTATATATAAATATATTTTACACACTCTTTAACTTCCCTCCAATATCATCGATGAAGCAACACCACACACTACAGTCAGTGATGCATTAAAGTACAGAAATGAAACTGACTTGCTTACAAAATAAAATGTTTAACAATGCTGCTGAACTGTTTTTGTGTATTTAAAGACATCGAACACATCAAACTATTATCTTTTGGCATATTAGGTTTTTGTCCTTGAATGATCATTAGGGTATGTGGAAACACACTCGGAATCAAATAAATTCAACAAATCAAATATATTAAACATTAAAAACGACAACTTTTTCTGAATAATGACTTTTTGTGACTTTATAAATGTTCAATTGAATGTATTATAAAAAGGATGAATCTCTTGTACTTACAGTCAACAATGAGTTTGGTGCCTCCACCGAAAGTGTACCACAGTGACACAGACTCATTGAACAGCCGTACAAAAACCTCCTGCACTTTACACACACCAGTAACTCTCTACACAACACACATTCAACCCTACCACTGATTGTCTGTCAAAAACAGCATGTGTAGGTCATAACTTTTCAAATTAGTTTAAGTTTGATATTTTAGATTATTACTTTTTGCTGAATTCCCCCCTGACTATAAAATATAAATGTTGGAGATGTGTAATATCTCTGACAAACTCACTAAGTATAAGAAGCAGCCATGTAGAATAGAAATACACCAGTATTTAATGAATAAAGTTACATGTAACTAAATACTGTAGTCAATTCCAGGCCTTCAAACAGATTCAGGTAAGCTATTTCCTTCCATGTTTAAGATTGTTATTGTGTTGCATTAACAGTTTCATCATCTGTCCTGAGGTAGGGTGTTTCCATAGAGGAGGTGCTTTGCATTGGCAGCTCATGCTTCAGTGCTCTGGGAGTGTTTATAGCCCTGTGAGTTTCAGACTACAGGACTGAGATCTGTCCATCAACACAACAGAAACCACGGCAACCATGACTCTGATCACCATCTTCATCTGGACACTGGTCTGCTGCTGTCTCAAAGGTCTGTTGTTTTATAACTCTTACAATGGAAAAATACATGTTGAGTACCTTGTATAATCATTGAAATGGATCTCAATGAATAAATGTACCTTCATAAAATATAATTAAATATAAGTCATATCTTATTCATACTCATTGATCAATTTATATTTTTCTTCTTCAGGATCCAGAGGTCAGGTGACTGTGACTCAGCCTCCTGTAGTGACATTTTCTCCAGGAGACCCCGTCACTCTGACCTGTACAACCAACCCTAAAGTGTACACAGACCGTGATGGAGATGAATATGTGTTCTGGTATCAACAGAGACCTGGAGAAGCTCCCAAACTCCTGATAAGATACGTAAAGACACTTCTAGATGGGATTCCTGCTAGATTCAGTGGCAGTGGGTCTGAGAGGGACTTCACTCTGACCATCAGTGGAGTCCAGGCTGAAGATGCAGCAGTTTACTACTGTCAGAGTTACCACTATCTCAATAGTAACAATGTGTTCACACAGTGATTTAGAGTCGTACAAAAACCTCCTGTACAAAATGACACACATCACTGGTCCACTGAACACAGAACTAAAGGTCTTGTTATATGACACCAAGTATAAGCACTTTACTATCTCACAGAAATAATGGTTACAAACTAATATAGTTTCCTAACCCTTCCATCCTTCCATGTCTACAAATGTTCCTTCTTATCAGGAAGATGCAGGTAAAATTGTCCTATTGAGGGATGAATAATCCATATCATGTCAACATAAAATCAACATAAAATCAACATAAAATAATGTGTGTTGGTGTGCCTCAACACACACAGCTGGCCAACACTTCAGGGGAACAGAATGTGTGTGTGTGTGTGTGGAAAGAGCACTGTGAAACAGAAACTTAGATTTCCATGGCTCCTCTCCCAGAAGAGAGCAGAACACTCCACAGATGTTCCCCCATCCTTAACATCCTTAACATGACACCAGAGCTAGACCAGGGGAGGTTGGACAGTGGACACCAGACAGACTGGCAGAGGTCAAAGATCAAAGTCAGAGGTCAGATATTAGTCACGGGTCATTTCATAAGTCAATTCACTAGTCTTGTGGTGTGGTGTGGAAAGGGTTGGGCACCGGAAGTCAGGGAGAGTGGTTGAGTTCAAAGGTCAAAAGGGCAGAGGCGTTGACAGGCCCTCGTCAAGAGAGAAAATGTTGCCGTTTTAAAGCTAATTTCCTTCAATTCTACACATACAGCGCCACGGAAAAGTATTCAGACCTCTTGGATTTCTTCCCATTTTATTGTGTAACATAGTGGGATTAAGATTTTTAAAATCCAACTAAAATATAATCGTTGCGTAAGTATTCAGCCCCTTTGTTTAGTCAAGCCTAAGTTAGTTCAGGAGTAATATCTGGCTTAACAAATCCCATAATAAGATACGTGGACTCACTCTGTGTTAAATAATAGGGGTTGACAAGAACTTGGAATTACTAACCCTTCCTCTGTCCCTCTTAACCAGAGTGACTTGAAGGAGCAATTAGGGTTAAGTGCCTTGCACAAGGGCACATTGACAGGGATTTTGTCTAAAGCCCCATAAAGAAGGGCAGTGATTGGTAGATGGGTATCAATAACAAATCAGACATTGAATATCTCTTTAAGCATGGTCAAGTTAATAATGATGCTGTGGATGATGTATTAAACCAGCCAGACACATCAAAGATACAGTCATCCAGTTTATCCTGAACTGAGCTGCAGGACAGGAAGGAAACTGCTCAGCGATTTTACCATGAGGAAATTGGTGATTTTAGAACAGCGACAGATTCAGTGGCTGTGATGGGAGAGAACTGAGGATGGATCAACAACATTGTAGTGACTCCACAATAATGACCTAAATGACAGAGTGAAAAGAAGAATACAGATATAGACAATAATAACATTCCAAAACATGCATCTTGTACGTAACAAGGCACTATAGTAACACTGCAAAAAGAACACACCAAAGGAATACACCTTTTGGCCTAAAGCCTTATGTTTGGGGCAAATCCAACACAACATGTCACTGAGTAACTGCCTCCTTATTTTCAAGCTTGGTGGTGGCTGCATCATGGTATGGGTATGCTTGACATCGGCAAATACTGGGGAGTTTTTCTGGATAAAAAGACACAAAATGGAACTAAGCACAGGTAAAATTGCTTCAGTCTGCTTTACACCAGAGACTGGGAGAGGAATTCACCTTTCAGCAGGACAATAACAAAAAACACGAGGCCAAATCTACACTGGAGTTGCTCACCAAGAAGACAATGAATGTTCCTGAATGGCCAAGATACAGTTTTGACTTAAACCTGCTTGAAAATCGATGGAAAGTTTTGAAAATTGCTGTATAGCCATGATCCCCAACATCATGACAGAGTTTGAAGAATTTTTAAAAGAAAAATGGGCAAATAATGCACAATGCAGGTGTGTAAAGCTCTTAGAGACTTACCTAAGGAGTTTCACAGGTGTAATAGATGCCAAAGGTGACTCAGGCAGCTGAATACTTATGCAATGACTATATTTTAGTATCAGTCTTTACAAAATATAAAAATGTTCTGCCACTTTGTGGAGCTTGTTGACAACAACATTTAAATTAAAAACAACATTTCTATTAAATCCATTTTAATCCCAGATTGTAACACAATAAAATGTGAAGAAATCCAAGGGGTCTGAATACTTTTGCAAGGCCCTGTATTGCCATGGGGCAGACAGAAAAAAGTGCAGTTTTATACATAATAATTATACATTTTGCAATCAGGCTGAGATAATGTTTGATTTATTAAAGCTAGTTTCCTGAAATACTACACATTTTGCCTTGGGGCAGAGACAAATGTTGTATTTATTAAAGCTAGTTTCCTGAAATACTACACATTTTGCCTTGGGGCAGAGACAAATGTTGTATTTATTAAAGCTAGTTTCCTGAAATACTACACATTTTGCCTTGGGGCAGAGACAAATGTTGTATTTATTAATGCTAGTTTCCTGAAATACTACACATTCTGCCTTGGGGCAGAGAGAATGTTGTATTTATTAAAGCTAGTTTCCTGAAATACTACACATTCTGCCTTGGGGCAGAGAGAATTTGGCATTTTAAAATCATTTCCTGTAATTCTAAACATTTATGCAATGGGTTGTGATGTGTTTATATCTTATCTGAGGAGGGTGGGGTGACCATAGAGCTTGGATCAAACTATAGTGGTTAAAACAATAGGATTCTAATATCCCATAAGTCATTGCAATTCATGGGACCAGCTTTGCTAGTTAGTAACGGCGCAAGAAGTTGTCAATGGTCCAATGAATATGTTTACTCTTCCACATGGAATTACTTAATTGTCTTAAACTTTCCATCTTCAAACTAGCCATAGATATCCTATTAAAACACTAGAAGGGTTACGTCATTACAAAAATGCTGCCATTGTGGTGAGGGAGAAATCCAAACCATTCTATTTGGAATGAATGATAGTAGAGGGATAATTAAAGTAAGTTGTGTGATATATTGGAAATTGCGTAATATAATTTCTGTCAACCTAAAATATTGTCATATAGTCATAAATACAGTTTATATGGGTTTAATACAACATTTCTGCATACATAGCCTCTAAAGTATATATGTAAACAAGACAATAAAAGTTTAAAAAAAAAGTTGTTTATCTTGGAAAGCTGAGAGATCTATTATATGATATAGCAGTACAACCTGTCTAAGTCCTGTCATCTACTGATTTGAATTGAGTGATTGCTGTGAACTGACTGCATGTTTAAGTAGAATGTAGGTATATTGGCAATTAATGTGAACAATTAATCCAAGCATTCCTCTTAAACTGTCTGTCTAGCTAGCTAATAAACACCGTGTAGGTAAATTCTTCAAATTTATAATTTTAAACAATATCTTAACACAACTCTGGCAAACCATGGTTGACCAACTCCCTGACCAAAATGGCTGACCTTTATCCCTAGTGGCTAAAATAATGTTTTAGCATGGGCAGCGCCATGGAGGCTTCCACCAAACTTCTGCCATTTTAAAGTAGTCAAAGTAGTCAACTGGGTGGCAATTCCTGAAAGGCACTGCCCATGCTGTCACACACTCTACAACGGCACAAACATAAACATGAGACTGATCTGTCTGTATGGTGCATGTCCCTACAAGTGAAACTTCCCAGTTGGAACTCCTGACTTTTGATAACTCTGACAGCATGTGTACTCCCCACTAGTTAAAGCAACAAGTGATGAAACTCACTTTTTATTACCAGCAGTCAAATTCAGTTAACCAATATGCTACTAATACCTGGTGACGTTGATACTGTTCTGTCATTGTACACCTATCTAGTTTACAAAAAGCAATAAACAGTTTGCAGTTCCAGTCTGTAAACACATTTTTTAATTTGGGGTTGAACCTACCCTTTAATACACAACTTAGTTGTCCTCCTATAGTTGACCATTAGATTGGAACAACTCACAACAGCAAAATAAAAGTTATATAAGTACCTCTCTATCTGTTTCTGTCTTATCATTCTGTGTGTCTCTCTTGCTCTTTCTTTCTTTCTTTCTTTCTTTCTATCTTTCTTTCTTTCTTTCTTTCGCTCTCTCTCCCTCTCCCTCTCCCTCTCCCTCTCCCTCTCTCTCCCTCTCCCTCTCCCTCTCTCTCTCTCCCTCTCTCTCTCTCTTTTATCTCACTCTTTCCCTCTTTCTCTCTCTCTATATATGTATCTCTCTCTCCCCCTCTCTTTCTCTCTCAGCAGCCTATAGTCTCTCTCAGCAGCCTGTAGAGTGCTGTTTTGCATAGTTGTTAAGCCTCACTGCTCCTGACACTTTAAGACTTCAGTGTTAGCAGCATTGGGTCCAGTCTGTTCAGTCTTCTCAGAGCCACAAATGATGATGAAGATGATGAAGATGATATCACTGATACCACTGCTGATCATACTGGGGTTCCTGACCCAAGGTTAGAAAAGCTCAGCATCTCTCCCTGTGGTCAATTGGTTTTAATAAGTTTTAATTGGCCTGTACATGTTTGTACATGGAAAATGTTTTCAATGCTTTTCATCTGGATTATTAAGACGAATCAAAGCTAATTTCTCCATTTCAATTTCAGAGTCATCTGCACAACGTGTCCTGAATCAAGCTGATGAATCTAAGTCAGTTCGTCTGGGAGACAGCGTGTCTATCAAAGCTGTTGCAAGTTCAACCGGTATTGGTGATGACATGAGCTGGTACCTGCAGAAACCTGGACAGGCTCCTAAACTCCTCATCTATAGAGTAAAAACCCTTCAGTCTGGAACACCATCTAGATTCAGTGGCAGTAGATCAGGTACCGAGTACACTCTTACAATCACTGGTTTCCAAGCTGAAGATGCAGGAGATTACTATGGTATGGGTAATTATGGCGCCCCAGAGCTTTTCACACAGTGATTTAGAGTCGTACAAAAACCTCCCCCAGTCAGACTGCACAGAGACTGTACTGCTGCAGCTGGGACCTACTGCAGGTGTTGAGGAACAACAGACTATGATATGAAACACTGGTTCACTGAACACACAACTCAGGTCCTAGTTATATGACATCACCAAGCATAAATAACCACCACTTTACCACCAATGGTCAGATAATGTGGTTCCCAGAATAGAGCACCTCTGTCCCCTGATATTCATAACCACCACTTTACCCCCATTCTGAAAATCTGGTTACAACTCACAAATTAATCTCAAATTCACAAAATAGTTTAGTCATGATCAAAACTAACAACTATATCCCATAACCTCTTCCCATGTCTATAATGGTCAGATGATGTGGTTCAGCTCCTGTCCCCAGATATTCACTGTCCCAAGGGGGTCTCTTCACTACCCCTCCCCCTTCCAACCTTCTAATGTTCAGTTAGTCTTTGTTTAGTCTTTGTTTAGTCTTTGTTTAGTCTTTGTTTAACCACAAGTCCACAGATATTCACTTCTATTTCTTTACATAATACAAATCAGGGACACCTTGTTTGACATTAATACAAAGTATTTTATTTAGTTAACATTTCCAATCTGAATGCAGAAGCAATAAAACACAGGTACAGATTTAAAGATGCAGAATCCCAGATTGATGACCAGAGATGAAGCTCTAGATAGATATCTAGAATGATAGAATGACAGATAGATGTTCTCTGTGTACAGGGTGTCTACTGGGAGCAGTGGTGTGGCTCCAGTGTGTGAGTGACGGGGGTCTGGTCCTTTAGGGTGGCCTCACAGGTGACTGAGCCAGCCTTCCTCCACTGGTCAGTGGGGAGGGTGAGGCTGCTGCTCCAGCTGTAGTGACTGTCCTTCTCCAGGACCTCCAGACTCTGGCTGCCCTGCAAGGCCCCCCCGGCCCCCAGCCTCCAACCCAGCTTCCAGCCCCCCGGGAAGCCCCTGTTGGCCAGGCACACTAGGGCCACATTCCCCTGGTCCTGCTCCTCACTGGAGGGAAGTAGGACTGTCAGGGAGGGAGGTACCACACCCACTAGGAGAGAAGATGAGGGGGGATAGGAGAGATAACATGTAAGGGTTAAACTGGACAAGAACCTTGAAGAACTTTCAGCAACTTTAATATGAAGAAACAAATATGATATTCGTATTGTATAAAATAGTCTGTGAAAAAGGCAAGTTATATATAAATATATTTTACACACTCTTTAACTTCCCTCCAATATCATCGATGAAGCAACACCACACACTACAGTCAGTGATGCATTAAAGTGCAGAAAGGAAACTGACTTGCTTACAAAATAAAATGTTTAACAATGCTGCTGAACTGTTTTTGTGTATTTAAAGACATCGAACACATCAAACTATTATCTTTTGGCATATTAGGTTTTTGTCCTTGAATGATCATTAGGGTATGTGGAAACACACTCGGAATCAAATAAATTCAACAAATCAAATAAATTAAACATGAAAAACTACAACTTTTTCTGAATAATTACTTTTTATTTACTTTACCAGTATATAAATGTTCAATTGAATTTATTATAAAAAGGATGAATCTCTTGTACTTACAGTCAACGATGAGTTTGGTGCCTCCACCGAAAGTGTACCACAGTGACACAGACACATTGAACAGCCGTACAAAAACCTCCTGCACTTTACACACACCAGTAACTCTCTACACAACACACATTCAACCCTACCACTGATTGTCTGTCAAAAACAGCATGTGTAGGTCATAACTTTTCAAATTAGTTTAAGTTTGATATTTTAGATTATTACTTTTTGCTGAATTCCCCCCTGACTATAAAATATAAATGTTGGAGATGTGTAATTTCTCTGACAAACTCACTAAGTATTAATTTAAGTTTAATATTTTACATGATTACTTTTTGCTGAATTCCCCCCTGACTGTAAAATATAAATGTTGGAGATGTGTAATATCTCTGACAAACTCACTAAGTATAAGAAGCAGCCATGTAGAATAGAAATACACCAGTATTTAATGAATAAAGTTACATGTAACTAAATACTGTAGTCAATTCCAGGCCTTCACACAGATTCAGGTAAGCTATTTCCTTCCTTGTTTAAGATTGTTATTGTGTTGCATTAACAGTTTCATCATCTGTCCTGAGGTAGGGTGTTTCCATAGAGGAGGTGCTTTGCATTGGCAGCTCATGCTTCAGTGCTCTGGGAGTGTTTATAGCCCTGTGAGTTTCAGACTGCAGGACTGAGATCTGTCCATCAACACAATAGAAACCACGGCAACCATGACTCTGATCACCATCTTCATATGGACACTGGTCTGCTGCTGCCTCAAAGGTCTGTTGTTTTATAACTCTTACAATGGAAAAATACATGTTGAGTACCTTGTATAATCATTGAAATGGATCTCAATTAATAAATGTACCTTCATAAAATATAATTAAATATAAGTCATATCTTATTCATACTCATTGATCAATTTATATTTTTCTTCTTCAGGATCCAGAGGTCAGGTGACTGTGACTCAGCCTCCTGTAGTGACATTTTCTCCAGGAGACCCCGTCACTCTGACCTGTACAACCAACCCTAAAGTGTACACAGACAGTGATGGAGATGAATATGTGTTCTGGTATAAACAGAGACCTGGAGAAGCTACCAAACTCCTGATAATATACGCAAATCAACTGCTAGACGGGATTCCTGCTAGATTCAGTGGCAGTGGGTCTGAGAGGGACTTCACTCTGACCATCAGTGGAGTCCAGGCTGAAGATTCAGCAGTTTACTACTGTCAGAGTTACCACAGTGGTAATGTGTTCACACAGTGATTTAGAGACGTACATAAACCTCCTGTACAAAATGACACACATCACTGGTCCACTGAACACAGAACTAAAGGTCTTGTTATATGACACCAAGTATAAGCACTTTACTATCTCACAGAAATAATGGTTACAAACTAATATAGTTTCCTAACCCTTCCAACCTTCCATGTCTACAAATGTTCCTTCTTATCAGGAAGATGCAGGTAAAATAGTCCTGTTGAGGATGAATAATCCATATCATGTCAACATAAAATCAACATAAAATCAACATAAAATAATGTGTGTTGGTGTGCCTCAACACACACAGCTGGCCAACACTTCAGGGGAACAGAATGTGTGTGTGTGTGTGTGTGGAAAGAGCACTGTGAAACAGAAACTTAGATTTCCATAGCTCCTCTCCCAGAAGAGAGCAGAACACTCCACAGATGTTCCCCCATCCTTAACATCCTTAACATGACACCAGAGCTAGACCAGGGGAGGTTGGACAGTGGACACGAGACAGACTGGCAGAGGTCAAAGATCAAAGTCAGAGGTCAGATATTAGTCACAGGTCATTTCATAAGTCAATTCACTAGTCTTGTGGTGTGGTGTGGAAAGGGTTGGGCACCGGAAGTCAGGCAGAGTGGTTGAGTTCAAAGGTCAAAAGGGCAGAGGTGTTGACAGGCCCTCGTCAAGAGAGAAAATGTTGCCGTTTTAAAGCTAATTTCCTGCAATTCTACACATACAGCGCCACGGAAAAGTATTCAGACCTCTTGGATTTCTTCCCATTTTATTGTGTAACATAGTGGGATTAAGATTTTTAAAATCCAACTAAAATATAATCGTTGCGTAAGTATTCAGCCCCTTTGTTTAGTCAAGCCTAAGTTAGTTCAGGAGTAATATCTGGCTTAACAAATCCCATAATAAGATACGTGGACTCACTCTGTGTTAAATAATAGGGGTTGACAAGAACTTGGAATTACTAACCCTTCCTCTGTCCCTCTTAACCAGAGTGACTTGAAGGAGCAATTAGGGTTAAGTGCCTTGCACAAGAGCACATTGATAGGGATTTTGTCTAATGCCCCATAAAGAAGGGCAGTGATTGGTAGATGGGTAACAATAACAAATCAGACATTGAATATCTCTTTAAGCATGGTCAAGTTAATAATGATGCTGTGGATGATGTATTAAACCAGCCAGACACATCAAAGATACAGTCATCCAGTTTATCCTGAACTGAGCTGCAGGACAGGAA